>NC_139623.1:118957646-119047646 GCF_964638095.1 Poromitra crassiceps
AGTGAACTATGATACACTACCTCACTCTTCTTCTCCTCTGGTAAACATGTAGTCTTTATCATATAGTGAACTATGATACACTACCTCACTCTTCTTCTCCTCTGGTAAACATGTAGTCTTTATCATATAGTGAACTATGATACACTACCTCACTCTTCTTCTCCTCTGGTAAACATGTAGTCTTTATCATATAGTGAACTATGATACACTACCTCACTCTTCTTCTCCTCTGGTAACATGTAGTCTTTATCATATAGTGAACTATGATACACTACCTCACTCTTCTTCTCCTCTGGTAACATGTAGTCTTTATCATATAGTGAACTATGATACACTACCTCACTCTTCTTCTCCTCTGGTATCCTCATGTAGTCTTTATCATATAGTGAACTATGATACACTACCTCACTCTTCTTCTCCTCTGGTAACATGTAGTCTTTATCATATAGTGAACTATGATACACTACCTCACTCTTCTTCTCCTCATGTAGTCTTTATCATATAGTGAACTATGATACACTACCTCACTCTTCTTCTCCTCTGGTAAACATGTAGTCTTTATCATATAGTGAACTATGATACACTACCTCACTCTTCTTCTCCTCTGGTAAACATGACAGCATTGCATTGTGGTAGATGGGGGAAAAGGTAGGTTGCATTCGCTGTTCACTAGAAAACGCAGTGCATTGTGGGTATTTTATAGTGAACTATTCACCTTATGTAGCCCCGCCCACTTGACCCTTTGTGTCATGACTTACTGTTCAAAACGCCGGCTGTTTTACCTGCTCAGACTAGTCTGACTCACCTGGCCAAAACTAGTTTGACTCACACGTCAGACTAGGTTCATGAGTCACAGGAAAGTAAACACAATCAGAACTTCTGATTGTGTTTACACTTCCTGTTAGTCTCTCAAGCCAGACTGTCTCTTCTACATAAGGTGAATGAATATAGTGAATCAAATCAAGAGTTGAGAATCCGGGCACTACTACAGAATGGCAAACACACTACTGTATATAGTCCACTATTTCTATAATAGGGGCCGGTTTCAAAAAGGGCTACTGTGTTCACCTGCATGAAAAATGCATGCCCCCCCCCCCTCTCTCTCTCTCTCCCCCACCCAGGCAGGGTCAATGATCAGCATTCAGTCTCATGCTCCATTGGCCCTGTCATAGGAAATTGAAATGATGGAGTGCTCTGGCCGTTTGCCTTTTGTTGAGTCCGATGGTGAACTGAGCACAAGCGCTAATCTCCCTCCCTCCCTCCCGTCACTGACTGTTACCACGGACCGGGCCTCCGCAGAGAGGTCTGTGTTAGGGATGTTCATTTTGAAAAATTTCCATAATCGAAAATCGGGGGAAATTAACGATCAATTATCGATTATATTAATAATTATATATATTTTTTTTATATATATATATATATATATATATATATATATATATATATATATATATATATATATATATCTTTTTTACAAAATGAATGCCTATGGCAGAAAATACGAAAGACAACGTGTTCTCCTCAATGAACTCTTTATTTCAATGTGTCTCCTCTCCAACACTGCTGTCCCCGGTGCATGCCTGTGTGAATTCCCCATGTTTAAAACAGTTTTGTTGGCACAAAGGCCCGTGCCCAGCCAGAAAACTAGAGACTATATGAAGCTCCACCTCACGTTAGTCGGCTGTGCAATGGAGTGGGGCGAGGAGGAACGAATTCCGCCCAAACCTAGTCCGCAAAAAAAATATGTATATATATATATATATTTTAATAATAACAAAATCGATAAAAATTCCACATGATCGATTCCATTCCTTAACGATCAATTATCGATTTTCGATAACTGATGAACATCCCTAGTCTGTGTGCTGATCAGCTTTCCCCCAGGTTATATTCTAACAGTGTGTGTTACTTGGTGTGTGTGACTGAGGTTGTATTCTAACAGTGTGTGTTACTTGGTGTGTGACTGAGTTTGTATTCTAACAGTGTGTGTTACTTGGTGTGTGACTGAGGTTGTATTCTAACAGTGTGTGTGACTGAGGTTGTATTCTAACAGTGTGTGTGACTGAGGTTGTATTCTAACAGTGTGTGTTACTTGGTGTGTGACTGAGGTTGTATTCTAACAGTGTGTGTGACTGAGGTTGTATTCTAACAGTGTGTGTGACTGAGGTTGTATTCTAACAGTGTGTCTTACTTGGTGTGTGACTGAGGTTGTATTCTAACAGTGTGTGTGACTGAGGTTGTATTCTAACAGTGTGTGTTACTCGCTGTGCGACTGAGGTTGTATTCTAACAGTGTGTTACTCGCTGTGCGACTGAGGTTGTATTATAACAGTGTGTGTTACTCTGTGTGTGACTGAGGTTGTATTCTAACAGTGTGTGTTACTCTGTGTGTGACTGAGGTTGTATTCTAACAGTAGGCGCTTTCACACCGGCCTTGAAAGCCGTAAAATGCATGGAAAATGGGATCCGCGCCTCCGATGTGAAAGTTGTGAAAGCGGGTTGGTGGGTAATTGTTGTACACCTTTCGTTCCGCTAGTGGACCTAGTCACAGCGCCGGGTTACCCTGCAACCCGCATCCACCTGAAAGCGTAGGACCGGCAAGCCGGAACGGTGCGAATGGTCAGCTCATTCATAAAAAAGAAAATACAGGGGAAATCACCTCATGCAGCAAGAATGGCATAACTGAAAGTAAAAAAATGCAGCCAGGAGGAATGCTCCGTGCCTAGTAAGTAGGTTAGGCTTTATGCTCAAACGATGTTGACATTAGTAGGTAAAATTAAGCTTCAGAGGACTATAGCTGTCTGTGGCGAGTTGGTCTGAGGATATTCCCTCTGGAAACCAGCTCCAGAACTGCAATCTGTCTAGCTAGCCAGTTGTGCATTCCCCTACGAAAACTACTAACGTTATACTAGTCATGTGCATTTATAGCCTATACTATTCTCCCGACGATGAGTAACGTTATGCAGACTGCAGCTGTTTGATATACGGCCCTCATCTTTCAGAACGGACGCTAATTAGGCTACTTCATGGGAATAATTTGCTTTACGCTGAAAACACACCGCAAGCGTCTCCTGCACGTAAGGTGCGCGGCGCAACCTTCTGCGCAGCCAGTTTTCATTAGGACACCATGTTAACAGATCTGTCAGTCCACACCGAATTGCACGCAGCGCACAGCATGCAGCTCCGTGGATGCTCAAGGCGCGCAGGATAGCCTCGATTTCTATTTTTGTGCGCGGACCCTCTGCGCCCGTGAGCGACTCTGTCAAGCTGAACATATCAGATCAGGGCAGACAGGAACCCCGAAACTGGACATTCGTCAAATAAAACCAATTTCAAAGCAAAATAATGTTTATTTACGTTGTTGATTGCCCCTTTGGAAGTGGGAAAAGAGAGAGAGAGCAGTTGGAGAGGGGGAGCGGCTCCATCTAGGGGCTTGTTCCCTGCGGAGCAACAAGTAGAGAGCTAGGACTCGCCTTCTCTCTACAACAGCACGCACTGGGAAAACGGGAGGAGAACAGACATAAATATGATGGAATTGCATTTTATAACGCCGAAGGTAGCCATTAACAGTTATCGCAAACATATCACTTTATATACCCATGATAACGAAGACAATAGATCTGGGGCAAAATATATAGCGGACGAGCAGAGCACGCAGAGAAAGAAAAGTGAGCTGCGCTCTCTGTGTGGACACTTTAAGCGCCTTCTGCGCGGAGGTGCGCTGCGCGGTGCATGCGCGCAAGTTCCGCGTATTGGTGTGTCCCCAGGGAAAAACTGGAACCAAAAGATAAGAATTAGCCTTGTACCTAATAGGCTACATGATGGTGCATCTGTGATCCATAAAGTCGATCAGATGAATATTGAAAGCCTTGTTACCATGCTGCATGTGGACAACACTTTCGTCTTTTATCACTGATCCTTAACGACCGCAGCTGCACGTCGTTGGCTGGCGTACATCGGCGATGTTTGGTTGTTGAATGAATTCGTTCATCATACAGTAGCCTAGGCTACACTAACCTATGAAAATATTAATTTGGGCTAGGTGGGTGGAAATGGCTTCGCTCGCCTTTCAATCCGGGAGCGGTGGCTGTCACCTGAAAGCACACCCCAAGACGGGAATGTGGCAGTGCTGCTTGGCTGTGTGTGAAAGCAATTTCTGTGGCGAGGCTGCTGGCTTTGCGGGCCTTCTGAACTGCAATTTTGCGTGATCTGTGTGTGAAAACGGCTAGTGTGTTACTCTGTGTGCGACTGAGGTTGTATTCTAAAAGTGTGTGTTACTTGGTGTGTGACTGAGGTTGTATTCTAACGGTGTTACTCGGTGTGTAGTTTCTCAAGCCAGACTGTCTGCGAATGCACCATAAACAGTCTGTATTTCACGCCCATAGAACATGGACAAAGGAAGTTGGGGGGAAAAAAGCTTCAGACCGGAGGAAGTTCGAACCGATGCCGGTGATTGGAGAATCCCCCTATCATCGCTCATTATTTTCCCTGAGTTTCCCTTAGAGCCATATGAAATCCGCGTTAATAGAATCGTGGACGGAATCACGGAATTGACCAATAAAAATGGAATCTACTGTAAAATGTGGAATACTGCAGAATTTGCCATTAATGTTAATAAGGTGATGTCACACACACTCTCTCCCTCTCTTCCACACACGCAGCTATACAGTGGACTCTGCAGTAAAGTAACTAGTTAACGAGTGCATTAACAAGCGCATTCCAGCAATAGCATCGGTGACAACGTGCAGAGACAATAATATAGACATGTCAATAGCCCTGTCTGAAGTGTGTGTGAAGTAGCCTATAACGTTAGCATTAGATGTCAGCTGTGAATGATTCTGCCTCATTAGACCTTCTCACCATTCTAGTTAATTCTGTTATGTTGTTCGTTTAAAACGTTAGCATAACGATAACTACTTGCAGACGGTCTTGATCACGTTCGCTCAATTGACTGTTTAAATACTTTGTAGACGCAGTTATCATTGTTGTTGATGTTACTTGCCTTCCTATAGTTAAAGCCTTCCGACCGTAGTATAGATGGCAACAGGGAATGAAAGACGAAATATCCACTTTTGAAGATGGAAAAGTTTCAATTGTGGCTGTGTATTCTTATTCAGTTGACACATGCCGTTTTTACACAATTTCTTCTTTCTCTAGTAGACTCACGTTGACTCATTCAAGTTAGCAACGATAAACACCACCACTTCCTGTTATAACCTCCAAACCTTCTGATGTTTGAAGTGAATGTTTTGTTCACAGTTGTTTTTTCTTTACTTGAAGCACACAATGAGAAGCTTAAAAGCACTTTACAAACATAAAAAATATATAGAATGTTTTGTACAGTCATCTACTGTATTTCTGACTTGAATCACTTTTTAAAAATAGTGCATTGTTGTGTAAATTGATTGTTATATCTTATTAAATTGTGGACATTTATTCATCCCCACATATTAGACACTATTTCTGATGGTAAAATTAGCGTAAAAAGCAAAACACAGAATTCAGAACAATTAAAACGTAAAAAACTGAATTTGGGAAAAAATAAAACGGAATTTGGGAAAAAATAAAACGGATTTCATATGGCTCGGCTTTCTGTTTTGACCAAGTTTTCAGGGCTCAAATTACAGACGTTTAGGTGGAAGCATTTGAAAATTGCGAGAGCCAACTGTGTCTTTTAAGAGACTACTCGGTGTGTGTCTGAGGTTGTATTCTATCAGTGTGGGCCCTATCTTCCCAAAAGCGCAAATTTAGCGTTTGCGCTCGTTTAACGCCGTGCGCAATGCAAATTGGGGGTGGACACAAGCGCATGCCTGTGATAATTGTACTGGGGATAGGCTGCCACATGCAAAAGCAGGCATTTCAGCGCTAAAATGTGGGGATAGATGGCATTATCCTATCGTCAGCAGCGCGCAATTACTTTGTGCTAAGAGCTTTGAAAAGGACCTCTTATGCGCAAATACTTCGCTGCGCTGGGTTGCGCACCATAATCTCCGTGCAGCGCAGCACAGTGCAAGTCAAGTCAAGTCAAGTTTATTTGTATAGCACATTTCATACAGAGGCAATTCAAAGTGCTTCACATAAAATGGACAGGAAAATAAAAGAATACAAGAAGAGAATAAAATGGACATTTAAAAGCATATAAAGGTTGAAGAGAACGGGCCCCATAATGGATCCTTGAGGCACCCCACAAGTCATACTAGTTAGGTCAGATGTGTAATTGCCAATGGAGACAAAGTACTTCCTGTCTTGAAGATAGGACCTGAACCACTGGAGGACCGTACCCGATAGCCCAACCCAGTTTTTAACTCAATTTTACTTTTGCAAGTAAAATTCCTTTTGGATATGTCATTACGCACAGCCTTGCCATGCCAGGAGATCAAATTATGCTGCTAAAATTGGGTATTAGCAGATCATTCAGTGAGGCAATCAACTATAACTCACTGAGAAACTTTTATCACATCGCAAAGAGCGAAATTAATTGAGGACAATGGACATAGGCTATTTACCTGATTTACCTGATCTGCGCAGATGATTTTGGCACAGCTCTAATTTGCGCTTCAAGATTCAAGGTTCAAGATTTTTATTGTCACTCCATGGTACAAGTATCACGTGTGAAATTCTTGTGCTGTGGACTCCGTTTACAACATAGTACAAATATAACAGGGCATATGAGTGCAAAAACAAGAGACACAACAAGCAATAAGGCAGTGTAGTGATAAGACAAGTCAGAGACAGTGGCATATTCACTGCACATAGGTGCACATGTCATGTGCATACTTTAGACGTGCTTAAACATTTAAAATTCGACGTACTTGACATACAGGTGCAAATAGCATATACCTTATTAAACATACAATTAAACATTAGACATACATAATGGTAGCAGCTACAGTACGGTACAGTACGGCTACTACACTATTTGTGTATGTTAAGGAGTCTCGTGGCCTGCGGGAAGAAACTGTTCCTCAAGCGATTTGTGCGTGCTTTTGGAACCCTGTATCTCCTCCCTGAGGGTAACAGGGAGAACAGGCTGTTGTGGGGATGGTTTGTGTCTTTGATGATCTTCAGGGACCTCCTGAGGCACCGCTGGTTATACAGTTCATGCAGTTCTGGCAACTCACATCCTGTTACGTGCTGGGCCGTGCATCTCACTCTCCGTAGCGCCCTGCGGTCCATGGTGGTACAGTTTCCGGTGGTGAAGCAGCCAGTCAGCAGGCTTTCAATGGTGCCTCTGTAGAAGTCCCTAAGGATTTCTGGCCTTAGCCCAAATTTCTTCAGGCGCCTGAGTCCGTGTAGTCGCTGTTGGGCCTTTTTGACAACAGTGGCGGTGTGACCGGCCCAAGTCAGGTCCTGGTGGATGTTGACTCCCAGGTACTTGAAGCTGTCCACCCTTTCCACCACTGTGCCGTTGATGGTGATTGGGGGGTGTGCGCCCCCCCCCCCCCCCCCCTCCTGTAGTCTACAATGATCTCCTTGGTCTTGGAGACGTTCAGAGAGAGGTGGTTGTCCTGGCACCATTGTTCCAGGGCCCCCACCTCCTCTCTGTAGGCCGTCTCGTCGCCCCCCCGAGATCAGCCCCACGACTGCTGTGTCGTCTGCAAACTTCACGATGGTGTTCGAAGTTTGAGTCGCCACGCAGTCGTGGGTGTAGAGGTCGTACCAGAAGGGGCTGGAGACGCACCCCTGGGGCGCTCCTATGCTGATGGTCAGTGGTGAGGAGGTGAGGTTGCCCACCCTCACCACCTGGCGGCGGTCTTCAGGAAATCCAGGATCCAGTCGCACATTGCTGTGTTTAGTCCCAGATCCTTGAGCTTGCGTACCAGCCTGGAGGGTACTATGGTGTTGAATGCTGAGCTGTAGTCCACGAACAGCATTCTTACATAGGTGTCCTTCCCCTCCAGGTGGGACAGGGCGGTGTGGAGCACGTGTGCTACTGCATCCGCTGTGCTCCTGTTGGGGCGGTATGCACATTGTAGCGGGTCGTGGTCCGGGGGGAGTGTGGGGCGGATCTTTGATATGACCAGCTTTTCAAAGCACTTGCTGGCTATTGGCGTGAGGGCTATTGGGCGCCAGTCATTGAGGCTGGTCACTTTCTGCTGCTTGGGAATGGGGGGGGGGAGGAGAGAGGGGGGGGGGGTGATGGGGGGGGGGGGGGGGGGAGGAGAGAGGGGGGGTGATGGGGGCGAGGAGAGGAGGAGAGGAGGGGGGAGGAGGGGAGGCGCTCTGGCAGAGGGGTCGAACCTAGCGTAGAACGCGTTGAGTTCGTCCAGTAGGGTGGGTGACGTGCTGGGGTTCTGTCGTTTCACCCCTTTGAAGTCTGTGGCAGCATGGAGTCCTCTCCACAGGTGTCTGGGGTTGTTAGTGTCCAATTTTGACTCCAGCTGCCTTCCATAATCTCTCCGTGCTTTTTTTATAGCGGTTCGGAGGGCATATTGTGCCTGCTTGTATTGTTCTGGTGTACCAGAACTGAAGGCGGTGGTCCTGGCGTGAAGGGCAGCCCTGACATCACTGTTGACCCAGGGCTTTTGATTTGGCATTATTTTGATTCTCTTTGTGGGGACTATGTCGTCGGTGCACTTCCTTATGAAGCATGACACCGTCTCTGCATATTCGCCCAGGTCTCCTGCAGCTTTGAACTCTTCCCATTCTACTTGGTCAAAGCAATCCCTCAGGATGTCGTCTGATTGGTCTCACCAGCAGTGGGCGGTTCGGAATGCTGGGGGCTGTTTTTTTAGTTTTTGTTGGTACCTGGGTATGAGTAGAATGGAGGCGTGGTCCGATTTGCCGAAGGGGGGGGCGGGGTATGGCCTTGTAGCCATGGCGGATATTTGAGTAGCATTGGTCCAGTGTGTTTTTGCCTCGGGTGTGGAAGTGAATGTGCTGGTGAAGCGTGGGCATTCTTCCTCTCAGGTTTGCCCTGTTAAAATCTCCAGTCACCACCAGGGCCATTTCTGGTTGTTTTGTCTCTTGTGCGCTGATTGCACGTTGCAACTCTTTCAGTGCGATAGTAACGTTCGCTTGTGGAGGTATATACACACCAATGACAGTGACTGATGTGAATTCCCTGGGGCTCCAGTGCGGCACGCATTGTAACATTACATCTTGCGACACGTGCCATGAACGTTTGCGCATCCCCGCCGAGAATTGCATCCCCAACATATTTCGGGGCTGTTTTAACTTAAAAATTAGGGAGGTCACGTCTACCAGACAATTATATCACTTTTAAACAGTTACATTTCTGTATAAATCATTACAAGTATGCTCCCGTGAGGTGGGGATGCTTTTTTTTGCTGCTGGGCGGGGGAGCAAAACTCAGCAGAACACCTGGACAAATGCGCAAGGTGGACTGTTATCTTGCCTGCATTAAGGCACGCGCAAACAGGTGCGCAATCGCTAATAGGGGATATCGCCTGTCGGAAGATATAGGGCCCTGTGTGTTAATTGGTGTGTGACTGAGGTTGCATTCTAAGAGCGTGTGTTACTTGGAGTGTGGTTGTATTCTAAGAGTGTGTGTTACTCGGTGTGTGACTGAGGTTGTATTCTAAGAGTGTGTGTTACTCGGTGTGTGACTGAGGTTGTATTCTAAGAGTGTGTGTTACTCGGTGTGTGACTGAGGTTGTATTCTAAGAGTGTGTGTTACTCGATGTGTGACTGAGGTTCTATTCTAATTTTGGTACTCTGTGTGTGACTGAGGTTGTATTCCAAGTGTGTGTTACTCTGTGTGTGACTGAGGATGTATTCTAACAGTGTGTTACTCGGTGTGTGACTGAGGTTGTATTCTAACATTGTGTTACTTGGTGTGTGACTGAGGTTGTATTCTAAGTGTGTGTTCCTCGGTCTGCTGGGAAAACACCAAATGCCCAGACTCACAAGCAACAAGTGAATGCCTGAATGAAGAAAAGACAACACTTTATACATACTTGGAGAGCTGCCACCAAGGCTAAATAAAGAAGCAGGGAGTGGTGAGGAGCGGTGTGGCGAGAGAAAAAATCCACAACCCATTCCACTGTTTGGCCTACATATACTGTACAGGTTTACACATACACTGTTTGGCCTACATATACTGTACAGGTTTACACATACAGTGTTTGGCCTACATATACTGTACAGGTTTACACATACACTGTTTGGCCTACATATACTGTACAGGTTTACACATACACTGTTTGGCCTATATATACTGTACTGTACAGCAGGGCTACTCAACTGGTGGCCCGCCCCCCAAATCCAGCCCGCCAACAATCAAGTCAGACCAGCCCGCGGATTAGTTAAAAAAAAATAAAAAAAAATATTACACATTACATTGTTTTTCAGATGTAATGAAAATAGAATAGAAATAGAACCATTCATATAGACTGCACTATAACAACCACACCAGTGACAAGACTGTATAGTGACTGAGCTGGACAACAGGCGTTTTGATACTTTTATCTGGCTATACTAGCATGAGGAAAAAACACATTTTGCAATTTAATCCAGAGGAAGTGGCCCCAGATCACATATTTACTGTAAAGATATTAAAAGGCTTAGTACAGAAATTGACGTGAGGACTAATTGAGAGCCACCTTTAATAACTTATTGTTTATTTAAACTTGAGGATCTCCTCCTTGCATGCAATTGCAATTTCTGTTAGGCTAATTGAAAGTGCCTCTATGCATTCTTCTCAAATAATCTTCCAAACCTTTGTAGCTACTAGAATCGAGGGTCTCATTAACCGTCCGTAGCACACAAACGGGCCTGAAAGAGGCGCCCACTTCCCACGCAGAAGTTGTGATCTAAAACAAACTTTCATGGAAGAACGACAGTTATGTAACAGTCAGCAACAGTCCAATAGGTTTGATATGCATACAGCAGCTTCACATGCCTCAGAGAAACGCCATCCCCGACACAACTGCCCGGCGCCACAAGGCAGCAAATCGTCTTTGTACTGTACATGACGCACACGTCATGAAATAAGACTCTTAACAATACAAACACTGAAACACATTCACACCACATGTATGAGCACGGCATGGCGGCCAAAAAACACAACAGCACAGTAAGCAACGCAGTCTTAACAAAGCCATTATGTATATCAAATATAAATTCCATGCCCTACCTATTAACATCAGTGCGCTCGATCCTGTGCTGTCCAGTCCGTGTCCAAAGACAAATAAAGTCTCTCCTTTGTGATGGCCATCAACATAAAGGCTTGATCAATATAGACAAGTTTCCTGGGCACTTCCGGTTTGCTTCCGGACTCGGCCGCCGTCGTGTCGGTCTTTTCCGGTGTTTTGTGAATACAGTCAGAGGAGCGTAACGTACTGTACTAGCGTAGTAGCCATAGCGACCGCCGAAAAAATGCAAACTTGGGATCATTCTCAGAGTCTCCTATCTAACGAAAGAGTGTCTATCCCACACCCGTTGACAGTGGACACATGGGAAGATAATATGTATAAATGGCCGAACGTAACTACAGGCAGGATTATAGCGTATTTTGAGGAATCAATGGCGGTGGACGGCAACGCGATGAACAAACTCAAAGGCTCCGAGGCGTACCAATATCTCCACAGCAACAAAGTAGGTCGTGTGCTTGTTAATCTGAATGGATGGAACTTGGCTGTATATACACTAAGCATATTTATTCATTAAGCATTACTTTTCAGACAGGTAAATACTGGAACGTCGGGGAGGGTGATCCAAGCCCACAACATTAGCTCAACACTGCAGTGCTAGCCTCTGCAGTGCTAGCTAGCTAACTAGCGTTACACCAGGCAATGCTACAAAGTAAACACACAAAACCAACACAACGTAGCCAAATAATAATAACATGGATGATCAGCTATATCGTTGCTAACATGATAACTACCCAGCGAGCTAGCTTACCCGACAATTCAGCAGCAGTGCCTCGCTCCAGTCTGCGTCTCTTTTTCTGAGGAGGCCGCACGTATCCTAGCCACAGTTCAGGGAAAGGATTCTCTTTGGTTGGCTTTTTGTCCACAAAGTGGTGAGAAAAAACATTAACGTATTTCGGCGGCTTCTTCAGATTTAAAGCCTTCAGCCACATCCGTGAATCCGAATCCTCAGCTGGTTTTCGGTAGAAGGAATACAGTCGAGTGCAGGGACAAAGCCGTTTGGTAGCGGGCTGATGCTCAAAACATTGTCGATCCAACCACTCGTTCAAGCGTTTCTGTGTATTGTGACAGCCACGCACTGCACAATGTGTTCCAGTATTAACCATTGTTAATAACGTCTGCTAACGTTGGTGTAGCTGATGTTATCGATCGTTGTAAAAAAAGTTTGGATATTTCGGCTGCTGCCTTCTGATGTGCTCGCTGCTGTGGACTTAACCGGAAGCCGGTGACACGAAAGGCTGCTATGGCACCGCCCTAGGAACGGCCAGGAAACTTGTCTATAAAGGCGCGCGATACTAACGCTAAGACATTTGTTTTATGTCCATTTTACCTGTAGATGTTGACATGCATCTAGCAAGGAAATTGAACTTCCGCGGTTGAGACGCTTTGACATGGACCAGGCCACTTTGAGCAGAGCAGAGGGGAGGTCCTTCTCTCACACCATGCCATAATCACTTGCCAGTAGGGGAGTAGGGGAAGAACCCCTCTATAAAAAATGGGCTGACCCGGCCAGACTCAGCCAGGTCAGACGCAGAGCCGTGTAGGCAGACGCAGCCACGCACGTGTGTAAATGCTGTGTTCAAGTGTACCACGGAGGCTGGGAATTTTCACTCCTACTAGAATGAACAGACCACCAATACATCGATCAGTGGATTATTTTTTTAATGAATTTATATTTTTAGAATAAACTTCAGAATATTTGTGTATTAGCCTAGTTTAGTTGTTATAAATTAAGTTTTTGTTTTTCTCCAGAGAAATTTTCAGGGGGGCTTAGGGAGGGCTTGGCTAATTCCAGGGGGGGCTCAAGCCCCCCCTAGAGCCCCCTTGCCGCCGCACATGCCTAGGGCCTGACTCTGGAATATGGACCATTTTGACCTGGTTCAGGCTAACCATGGTGCTAGCTAGTTGCCTAACATACAGGGACTCTATGAATGGAGAGAGTGTCCCTATCTCTTCCCTGTATGTTTTATTGAAGCCAAAATCCGGCCAGATCAGTGAACCAGAGTCTGCACAGTAGCTCCGTTGATTTAGAACCTCTGAGAGCTCCACGCCCCTCTGAACTTTCTTATGTAGAGATGCTGTTTCTAGAATGCGCACAGTGCGCTGTGTATTTATATACAGTCTCTGTAAATATGACACTTTAAGTTGTAATATTTTTTGTCTCGCCAAAAGTAACCAGGAAGATTCCCACTATGAGATCAGTTTATCAAAATGACGCCTGTACGAAAATCTGATTTTGGTTGTCGGAGATTTCAGACCTCCGGGCTGCTGCCGAGTGCTCTCAGCATTGGCTGAGAGCCGGAAGTGTAGGCAGGCCTCACTCACTCACCTTCAGCCTCACTGGGGGGATTATCCGATGCACTGCTGTGTTGATTAAGCTAGCCTAATGTTTTCGTGGCATTTTGATTAACTTTATGATTTAATTCCTTTTGGAGCAAATGTTGGTTTTACAAATCTAACCTTGACGCTTTACGCAACGTTGTTTGCTGGTATAGTGTTGTGGGTAGTGCCGCCTGTAACGTTCTCCGTTGTCGGAGATTGAGTTGTATCAGCCAGACAAGTCAGACCTCCGGGCTGCTCTCAGCCCGTGAGCACGGGCTCTCAGAGCAAGCTCCTCTCGTTACTAAGAGAGGAGCTTGTGAAGAACGAACATCCCCACAGTCAAAGCATTTCCCCCAGATATGCATATAAAAACGTTTGTTGCTTTAATAGCCTACAAAAAATAAAACGTCTGTTTGTATGTCATGCTAACCCGTTAGCGATGAGCTAATGGTGGTTGTGTACTACTAGGCCTCATCTTATACGCGGGACGGGAGTTAACGTTATAAAACACATTTCCTGTCAGTTGGACAACCTGGTCAGTTCTGAAAATATGTGTCTATTATTGTGTTATTCCAGCTATCGTTATCGGTTGTTAAGTTATAGTAATATGAAAAACAGCCGACTAGCGCAAGCAGCTAACGCTAATGCTAGCCTGCATGTTAAAACCATTGTGTACCTACAGTATAACGTAGCTGGAGTAACTCATAAAACACATATTTTCTAAATTTATTTACCCGGTATGTAAGAGTGGGCAGGTGTGTGTCTGTTTGTATTCAGCACTGATCAGCTATAATGTTAATTTTGGCACTTATGTAACACATCTTACTCTAATGACCTACCAATCTCCTAGCTGATTGACCTACCTCTATCAACACTGATGTGGGTGGGGGTATATGTGCGCATTGTGTGTGGGTTTCACATGCTAGACAATTGATCTACCTCTATCAATGTGATCGACCTCTATCAACGTTGATGTGTGTGGGGGTACATGCGAGTGTATGTGGGTGTAGAGGCTAACTGACTGATCTCCCTCTATCAATGTGGTCTACCTCTATACTGATGTGTGTGTGTGTATGGGTTGTTCATGCATGTAGATATGCATACATGTGAGTGAATATAGGAAGGTAGATATGTACTTACGGGTGTGTGTGTGTGTGTGTGTGTGTGTGTGTGTGTGTGTGTGTGTGTGTGTATCTAAGGGTGTATGCTTTGTATTATTATTATTTTTCTACTTTTTTGTTATTTCTATTTATTTATTTTTTCTGTAGTGGGGTTCTGTAGTCACTATTTTTCCATCTATCCTCTTGTACACTATTACTAAGCTTGCCTCATGCAACTTGGTCCAACTTTGTATCACTGATGACGTCAGCGTAGGTGATGTGACCACAGGTAGTGTGACCATCACTGATGACGTCATCTAGTGCTCAAGTGACATCACTGACATGAACGTGATGACATTACAGCTGTTTGATTTTTTACTCGGACTGGAGACCGCTGATCGAATATGTCAATGGGCTTCCCCCAGACGACGTGGCTCCTTAGAACTGGGGCCTAGGCCCTCCCAGGGATGGACGAGTACCTCGCTGCCTGCCCACCACACTCACAGCCGAGCGGTACCCACCTAACCTCATGAAGCCTAAATAGGCCAGTATGACCCAGATGCTTGCAAGTATAATCCCTGATGACTTGAGTTATTAATAATAATAATAATGCATTTATTTTATATAGCGCTTTTCAAGACTCAAAGACGCTTAACAGTAAAACAAAAGACAAGCAACAGGCAGCAGACACAGGCAACAGATACAGGCAACAGGCAACAGATACAGGGGACAGGTACAGATAACAGTGGCGGTTCAGGGCAAGGTTGTATGGAGAAGCAGAGGAGAGGAAGAGAACAGGAGGGAGGGGCGGAGGTTGATGGTTTGGAGGAGGTGGTCAGGGGTAGGGGAGGTTGTAAGCTATTATTACTATTATTACTGTTTTCTTGCTATACTACTTTCCACCATATGTTTTTGTCTCTCTTCCCTTTGTTCTTATTTATTCTTTGTTGTTGTATAGTTTTATTTTATTTTATATGTAGTCTTTATTTTATTGGGAGTAGGATTGGGTGGTGGGGAGGTGGGTGGGGGCAGATGTGCTGGTTGGTATGTTTCAATGTAAAAAAAAAAAAAAAGTAATTACATTTGTTAATGTATTGTAACTGCAATGCTCCCTGCTCAAAAATAAATACCGTACTATAAAAAAAAATGCAACAACATGGGCGACACTTTCGTTTTTGTCGGCGACCATGTGTTGAGCGACACTTTCCAATAAGTATAAATTAGGCTTAAGCCTCATACTGGGAGGGAAAAACCTGCAGAAGTGCTAAGCCTGTTCTGTGGTCTAGGTGGGCAATAAGCTGTGGAGGTGACGGTGGAAAAACGGGTCACACATGCAACCAGGCAGGCAGGCAGGTAGACATACAGGCAGACAGAGAGGCAGGCAGGCAGACAGACAGACACACAGACAGGCAGACAGACAGACAGACAGACAGGCAGGCAGACAGACAGACAGGCAGACAGACAGACAGACCGGGAGACAGACAGACAGGCAGGCAGACAGAGAGGCAGACTGACAGACAGACAGAGAGATAGGCAGGCAGACAGAGAGACAGGCAGGCAGACAGACAGACAGACAGACAGACAGACAGGCAGACAGACAGACAGAGAGATAGGCAGGCAGACAGGCAGGCATAGTGTGTGGGTGAGAAATGCAGAGAAAATGTTCACAGCAGCAGCAGCAGAGGAGAGCAGCGATGGCTTGGGCTGACAAATGGAGGGTTCAATTTGCATACGCCCACCGTCACAGTCTGCAACACTGCCAGGGTTAGGGGTTCAATTCCCAATAGGGCCAGCCATGCTACAAATGTAGGCACTCCACAAACCATGCCACTACAAGGCCCTCTGAGGTCTTCAAGTTCAATAAGGTCTAAGGTCTTCAAGTTCAACAAGTTCAAACAGGACTTGTGACTGCTCGGTTAAATCAAATACAGATTCTGTACACTCCCACAGTGAATTCATGGCTGTGACATAGATCTAATTACATTTATTCAATTTGTTCCAATGTGACCTGGTTGATCAGCTGCCTTGTTCAGACTCCTTAGTTTACTCGGCTTGCCAGCTAACAGTAGCAACTGAACTATTGGCAAAAAGCTTATAGCATACTGCATAATATAGAATCACTGTTTTACATCTAATTACATCTATATAAAATGTATAAAATGTACATCTATTTATAAAACGCCTTGAGTTGTGTTTTCTTCTGAGCATAAGAGTTCTGACTACACCACCTTTCAAACATTTTGGACACATGCAACATAACACAAACTAAACCAAAACAGATCCTATCATCGCAAAAGCGGTAATTTAGTTTTTGAAGAAGACACCTGTGTGTGTCGAAACGTTAGTCTTTGTTTGCACCTTTTAAATTGCCTAACTTTGACCGTGTGCTCCAGATCCTTTTGTTTCACTAGCGGCAATTTAGTGTTTGCGCTTGTTTAACGCTGCGCGCAATGCAAATTGGGGGCATGCACAAGCGCATGCCTGTTATAATTGTACTGGACATATAGGCGTGCCACATGCCAAACCAAGCGTTTCGGCGCAAAAATGTGGGGATAGATGGCATTATCCTATCGTCAGCAGCGCGCAATTACTTTGCGCTAAGAGCTTTTAAAAGCACCTCTTACGCGCTAAATACCCCGGTGCGCTTGAGCGCACCATAATCTCCGTGCTGCGCAACGCAGTCCAGAGTAAAATTGTTTTTGGATATGTCATTACGCACAGACGTGCCACGTCAGGACATCAAATTCTGCTGCTAAAATCATAGATAATTACAGATAATTCAGTGAGACAATCAACTATAACTCACTGAGAAACATTTATCACATCGCAAAGAGGGAAGTTAATTGAGAAAACTTGTTGAACAGTGGACATTAGCCTACTTGCAATAGGCTATTCACCTTCACCTATCCCATAAGCCGGAGGGTCGTTGGCACCACAGACGATCTGTCAACAAGTTCTCTCCATCTCTCTCTGTCCTCGGCACGAGTGAGTCCACTCTATTACGCATGGAGAGAATTATAGCATATTGCATGCCTTGCGCAAACACAGTGATTGCGCCCAAATCCCGTTTGCGCTGCATTTTGGGGGCGCCGCAGATCATTTGGCACGGCTCTAATTTGCGCCATCGTCAGACATACTGCATCAACCTCACTAAACAAATTTCAAGCAGTTAAGCATAAGCCATTAGATCAAAATGGCTTTTAAAATAACGAAAAACAAAGTGCATTCAACCAGGTGTGTCCACACTTTTGAATGGTAGTGTGAGTGTACATCAAATTAAATATTATAAAGATACTGTGTTCAACAGTGGTCCAGAAATATACCAACATTTCAATATCATGAAAACACAAGTGGTGAGTCATGCTGAAAGAGAACTGAAGGGACAAATGTCCTGAGTGACTGAAAAACCTGAAAAGATTGTCTCTTTACGTGATCATAGTTCTGTTTCCTTCCTCTAGGCAGCTATCTGTCTCCATGACTAATAGTGAATTTTTCATATTCTGTGCATCGGTGTCATCTGTGACAGTCCAAGTCATCTGCGCCGGTGTCATCAGTGACAGTCTGAGTCTTGGAGGTGGTGGAGGATAGACTGCTGAAAAAAACTGTTGTATATTATGGACAACACAGCCCACCCCCTCCATGACATGATAGCCAGTCCAAGCCTTTGTTCACACCTGGCGCTTAACATAAGCAGAACTGAAGTTGAGCTCATGCTTAACCGGTCACACCGGAAGCCCTCTCTTTTCCTCAGCGCCTCGCTCGGTGCGCCTTGAACGCGCCCACAACTTCCATTGAATTCATGCCTGGCAGCGTCACGCTTCACGCGTCACGCTTGGAAAATAGGACTGAATCATGAACTATCGTTTGAGCGTGGCGTGTGCGTGCCTTGAGCAAGGCACGCGCGCGGCTGGTGTGAATGGCTTCGCCTGTTAACAAGGACGCCAAAATGAAACTTGTGGATTCAGCGTAGGTTGAGCGTTGCTTCAGTGTATGGTGTGAGCAAGCTCAGCTTCAGTAACAGACTCACCCAACCTGGATGTCTCAGGGAGAGGCACAGGAGATCGTTCCTGCCCTACGTGCTATAAGACACTATAACGCATCTGCCTTTGCCAGGCATTAACTCATTCTCTGCCAGGGTCATTTCGGTCTGTGTGCTCCCAGTGCCAGGATTTTGAGCATATTTCCTGATCTTCCAGGACCCACAGAATATTCTGTGCTAGGAATAAAATTACACAACATATCTCACAATAAAGCAGAGACTCTCTTCTTACCCCTTGTAAAAAACTGAAACTCGACCATGTTTCCTTGTTTAGTTACAAGCAGTGGAAGTTAGCTTGTTTTCACTAAAAATGCCCTCCTTCGGAAGGGAAATATGAGAAAAATAGGTTTTTAGTGAATGACACCGTTTCAAGCAGAACTCTCTTTTGAGCCTTTTATTTTTTGCCTCAGTGACACATCAGACATATACAGTATTTGTTTTCCCAAAAAAAAAAAAAAAAAAAGTTTTTACTGACTTTTACTTCCTGGAACTTATTTACCAGATAGTCCAAGACTGGACGGACCAAATGAACCCTTATGCTCTCTCTCTCTCTCTCTCTCTCTCTCTCTCTCTCTCGCTCTCGCTCTCGCTCTCGCTCTCGCTCTCTCTCTCTCTCTCTCTCTCTCTCTCTCTCTCTCTCTCTCTCTCTCTCACACACACGCACACAGGAATCACAGGCAGCTGCTCAATGGCCGCAAATGCTGCTCAATGCACAAATGGCCGCTCATGATCGTCACTCACTAACGGACTCTGTTTACTGCTAAATGGGTGACTATACTATAAATACTAAACGTGATTTAGCGGGTTCCTTTCATCAGTTTGACTTGAAACAATGTCACAGGCTGGGAAAGGGTCTGATCTAATGTAAACAAGCAAAACATGAAAGTACGTCCGAGTACGTCCTTGGCACAGAACGGCATTGTTAAAAGTACGTCCGAGTACGTCTTTGGCAGAGAATGAGTTAAACAGTCTGTGGACCTATTCATTTTATTTCATTTTTATTATCAGTTTTTACTTGCCAGTATTTGTATCTCCAGTTACTTATTTTCGTCTTGCTGCTTTGTTTTTAACCATTTTAGCCATCATAGCCTCCTGGGCTCCAGTTTTTTTAATCTATTTCTTATTTATTTGTGTTTTAATGTCTTTGTCATCTGTATGTCCTGGCTGATGTTTTAATTTCCCTCCGGGGATCAATACAGTTTTCTATTCTATTCTAAATAGCTCACAGGGATATATTCTAAGGTGACTAAACAATCGAGCCATAATGAAGACAAACCACAGTAGCACTTGACTTCATACAGTAGCTTAAGGAACTGCTGACTCACTGTATGGAAGAAACAAAACCAGCAATGAAATAGAAAAAAGGACATAACCCCACACCTTAAATGACCACACACCTGTGGTTATTGCTTACTCATCTCTTTTGAAATGAATGGACATGCACTTTAATCTTCAGAGGTGACAATTACAGCAAATCAGAGCCAAAGAGAGAAGCCTATTTTGATTAGATCTCACCTGAACTGAAGGTCTACTCTACTGTAAACGGCTCTGGGCAGTAGTTAGACAAATTAAGCAATGTTTGTTTGTCTATTTTGAGGCTGTCCCTCTGAAGTAGATAAACCGCTTCTAAAGAAGCCCAGGTCAATTATTTGTAATAGTTACTGTAGTAGGCCTAGATTTTGCCCAAGTCACGAAAGCCAATACCTTAATACTGCAAAAAGTAATGCCTGCAGACATCAACTTGAGGTAGATTTTTTAGGGGTAGGCAAACTTCGACAAAAATTCAACTTTGGCCAAGCAAATTTCGAATAGTGTTTTTCCTAGAAATGCCCATCGCTAACAGAGAGACAGACATACAGACATACAGGCAGGCAGGCAGGCAGGCAGACAGACAGACAGACAGACAGACAGACAGACAGACAGACAGACAGACGGACAGAGACAGACAAGTCCAAGACCAAGGACCACAATAGAAGTAAGTCTTTGACTTTATTGTGTTTTGTTATTGTTGACGGCGTTTCCGAGATACAGGTCCTCTGTTCCATATGCTCTTTGTTACCAAACATCAAATAAAATCAATCAACCAGTCAATCGACATCCAGAGACAGACAGACATAGAGACAGACAGAGACAGACAGACAGATCACAGACAGACAGACCGAGACAGACAGACAGACCACAGACAGACATACTGACAGAGACAGACAGACAGACAGAGACAGACATACATACAGACCAGGGATTCCGCTAGGCATTTTTCCAGACGGCCAATGCAGCCAGTAACGTTGCAGAATTCCGGCCATATCGAATATTTACCAGCCACTATTAAAAAAAGGATGCTATAAAATAATTGTTTCCTAAATAAATGTTTTGAATCAATTTATCTCTATAGTCTATTCTTTATAGCCTCTATAGTCGATTATCTTTATTCCAGTGTTGTCATTAAGAGGCCGATTTTGCAGCAAGAATATTTAATTGGTCGGCACGTCGTTCTCGGTAAGGCCGCTTTCGTTATTGAAACAGACAACATGCACGCTTCTACTGTAGCCTATCTATCTGCATTTGCAGACACTCAAGAACCCATATCTTCTGGACATTGCCTTGATGAAAAAACAACGTAGCGTTAGCTAAAAGTAATAAGTGCGATAGTGTCAGTAGACAGCGCACAACTTGAATCTCCAGCAATAGGCTACGCACCTTAATCTCTCCCACTCCACACCTGGCACCTGCGTCAGCTCTCCTGCACTCGTTCTCGGCTCCCATGTGGCTTTATTTGTGGTAAGCATTTTGATTCCTCTCATTATCATACGAGCATCGGGCAACAAGCGCCAGCAATTGATTGATTGATTGATTAATTGATTGATTCACCCAACTAGGTTAAAAGGCTTTTTACCTCCACTAAATTGACAGCCTACGTCGGGTCTCTTTCGCTTTTGACGGCGGCAGGCACGCTTCCGTTTCTTCTTGAGGAAGAATAGCAGGTGCTTGACGCTTCCTGCCGTCTTGCTGGCCTCGGCTAAAGTACTTGTCGTTGCATGATCTAGATAAAAAAAAAAGGACTTGCCTAGCAAAGGATGGCTGTTTTGACGTTTGGGTTTGCTCCTGCATCAAGTCACAGCGGGTCCAGTGCTGGCCGGCGGGACTGATGCTGCGTGTGCGGCTTTTGAAGAAAGCGTCTGCTATATTTTTCTTTTTCACGAAACACTCAACATAACAGGGGGCGGAAAAAATATGATGTAGGCTAAGTCTCTATTTAAAGTGTAACTTACCCCCAAAACTTTTTTTTTCAGCTATTAACCAATATATATGAGTTTGGGGGTGGCGTGTGAAGAATTCTGGTCAAAATTTCCACATTTGAGACCAAACTGTTGCCATTGTACCATTTGTATCATTTTCAGCCGCATAACTGGCATAAGTGCCCTCTATGGGTTGAACACAGCTTTTTTTTTTGTCCTCAAATGAATGGGAGATTTTGATACGTCGTGACGTCACGATGAACCAAAGACTATGGGATTTCAAGATAGTTACTCCCCTACTCCCCCTGTACACTTTCCCGGCTCCTCACAACTCCAAGCCTATTCCCATAATGTCACAAGCATTTTCCTACCAATATGGTGCTACAATACACACAGCTCATTGGCTGTTTGTGTCACTTGACCTGTTAATCACCTGTTAATTGATTACAATCACCTGTTATTTTCCTACCAACTCCTATGTAACACAATACTATCAATAAACGCCACTATAATCATAAAAGGAAGGAAATGGCATTGTGTTGCTGTAAATCATTCCCAAGCTTTTTCATATTAGGGAGCCCTAATTTAGTTCACATTGGGGCAATGGACCCCCATATGATGAGATTTGGTCTCTCAGATGCAAATCTGATTTTTTTTATTTTTGTCCCGAATTCCATATATATTAGGTTGAGAGACAACAGAGAATGCTGGAATCCTCTCAAGGACCACTGGTGGTCTTCTGTGCCCCAATCAAGTGGTGAACTACTCAACCACTTGATTGTGCCGAGAGAGAGAGGAGGAGGGAGGGAGGGAGGGAGGGGTTATTGTGTGTTTGCAGCAGCTCCGAGCGGACCAAAGTGAGCCTCCCTCACACAGCGACTTTCATCCCCGCCGTCATTTCCGCAAACAAATCTCATCGCAGTTTAGCACACGTGTAAAATCTAACGTTATACTATGACGTGACAATGTGACAAAGCTGCTCTAAACACATCGGCTACTATAATATATTTCCCTGCATCTCATACTGAGATTAGATCGGTATTAAGTTTGGACAGAGTGGAATGGATTGAGCAGAGGAGGAGGAGGAGGGAGCTCTGCAGCTCTGCCCTGCGCTGCGCTCGAGAGGAAAAATCAGAGGTGCAGTACAAATTTTGACAAGAATCACGAAAAGCCCCCAAACGAAAATTAAAAACGGATTTCATGGCGCGGTATATGGCAAGTTAGACGAGGGAATGACGTGGAGAAATCTCGCATTGTGATTACATTTGTCCTGACTATTGTGCTGTGCTGCGGTCTCGCGTCACTAGGCTCTTTTAACGATAGTTACAAAGCCACACACACACACAAATGGGAGCCAATAAAGTGAATTTCTAGTTCGCCACTGAATGACAAAATTGATATTAGGGATGTCGACGGTTAACCGTTAACCGTTTAACCGCCGACAACGTCATTGGTCGGTTAAGCATGTCGGTCAAACGGTTAATTTGCATATTAAATTGGCATACAACGTGTTGCCAATATGGTGTTTTTTTTCCTCCTTCGCGGTAAGCAATGTTAACAAGTAGTTACTGTAGCAGCAGGATATAGGAATTAAAAGCTCCTGCCAGAACAACATTAATTTAGAGAAAGGCTTTTCCAAATGTTTTAGAGAAAAGCAGTGTGCATTGTCAGCACTGACTTCTCTCTGTCTCTCTCACTGTCCGCTCCATACATGCGCCACAGCCCCGCCCCCCTCTGCTTTGAGCAGACAGGAGAAGTGCGATGCATTCCTCCCCTGACGCCCTGCCTGCCCTGTGCTGTGTTCCAGCCGCTGTCATGAAACGGGTTTTCAGTTTGGTCAGGACAGGAGCGCATGGCCTGAAACCCGACACCTTGCTCACCTCACAGCGTTCAGCGTGCACTGCGCACGTCCGTGTCTGTTGTCAAACCTGATGGAACGTGCACATTACTTTTTCTTCACTGGTTCATTCGGTTTCACTCTCTCTCCCTCCCTCTCTGCATGTTCATCATGCACACGCATGCATACGCTTGCACTCAATGATCAAACAGTAGTTTTTTACCGTGTTACAAAAATGCAGACATGCGTCTAATTGACAATTGAAAACAATCGATTGTAACAATTAACGTTAGTCTTTACTGTCAAACACAGAGCAGTTCGGAGAAATTGTTTCACAACGAGAGACGGATTGTTTGTAGACTGCATTCATTGACACTTTCAAAGCCGGTGTGAAAGCAGCTACTGACAGCTGCATGCGGACTCGTCTTCATAATGACTGTTGTGGAGCCCTGCAAGACACAGAGAGCATAGCCCTCGTTGCGTGCGTGAAGACAGAGGGAGAAGGAGTGAGACCAAAAGCAGGTATTATATATTGCTAAAAGTAGAAGATACTATAGTGATGCACACTTTGTCAGTGCGCCCTGCAGCCTGGGCTGTCGTACCCTCAAACAGTACTTCACGGGGCGGCTGCGTGTCAATTGACGTGTCCTTAATATGCAAAGGGTGCAGCTCTAAGCAGTATAGCCTATCGGAGGAATGTTTTTGTTTAGATGGCTGGAGGATTCAGCTTGTCTTTTCATTTTGTTAATGTGTTTTCTTCTGCTTGTAGATGTAAAAATAAACGCTTTCTAATGAAAAAAATCAAGCATTTGTTGTGGTAATGGTTTAATGGGGCACAGACAGTCAAAATGCGCATTTTAATCTTCTCGGTTAACCGACAATTGTCGGCTAATGAGGGTCGGTTGTCGGTCAAAGAAAATTATGATTTTCGACATCCCTAATTGATATATCTTCTCATTTTGAGCAACGCTGTTTCCATACAGGCCACCAGCGTTGGCTAGTTGTTGATATTTATAAAGATTTTGGAGCTCTCATAACTTTGTCTTGTGATGTTTTGGGGAAACTGCGGGGAAACTGTCATGGCGTCGATTTCCGGAAAAAAATCCTGAGCTGAGCACAGCCAAAGAGTATTAGTGAGACAAGAGGAGACGTCATTTCCTGGTTTTTCCCATAGGTTTTTTCAAATCAAGCAGCATGCCGTTTTGTTACATATCTGGGTGGTAAGTCCCCCTTTAAGTCGTAGCTTATTGGCAACATCACTTAGGCTATAGGTCACACAATATTAGGCTATTTTATAGAAGGAATTTATTTATCTGGCATATCACCAGCCGGCCACTTGATCCGGTGACCTTTTAATTTGCCGGCCCACGGCAACAAATACCGGCTAAAAGCCGGCAATTGCCGGCTAACGGAATCCCTGATACAGACAGAGACAGACAGACAGAGACAGACAGAGACAGACAGACACAGACAGACAGAGACAGACAGACAGATGGGGGCGAAAACATGACCTCCTGGCTAACTCCGTTGGCGGAGGAAAAAATAGATAGAAAAAGTAAAAGTCATGCCTACAAATTTGATTACTAAAAAAACCGTTGAAGACATCTACTGGGTGTCTTTCAATTACCGATTATACATAAATAAAAATAGTGAATAACATTTTTGTTGAACATGCAGACTGTTTCCATTGGCCTGCACCCTGTGCCAGTGGATCTTCTTTCTCTTGCCATGTTGCAGCGGGTTAAGCCAAGTGGGCAAGGCAGACTGACCCTGAGTCCATGAGGGCAGACTTTGACCTTTGACCCTGAGTCCATGAGGGCACAGTGACTAAGCCAACGCAACATTGATTTGGCTGCCCTGCTTTTAATGCACATGATATGCTCTGGCCTCACACAGCGTAAAAGAGGGGAATCATTAACCCAGAAAAGCATGGTAAGTGTCTCTTTATGAATCCTCTAGTCTAATCCATTCCTCCCACAGCTTGAATCAGACAAGTGTGGTTTCTACTGCTGCCTCTCTGCCTCCATGTGCTGGGCAGGAGACCACAGTGTTTCCACTGCTGCCTCTCTGCCTCCATGTGCTGGGCAGGAGACCACAGTGTTTCTACTGCTGCCTCTCTGCCTCCATGTGCTGGGCAGGAGACCACAGTGTTTCCACTGCTGCCTCTCTGGCTTCATGTGCTGGGCAGGAGACCACAGTGTTTCTACTGCTGCCTCTCTGCCTCCATGTGCTGGGCAGGACCCAGTGTTTCCACTGCTGCCTCTCTGCCTCCATGTGCTGGGCAGGACCCAGTGTTTCCACTGCTGCCTCTCTGCCTCCATGTGCTGGGCAGGACCCAGTGTTTCCACTGCTGCCTCTCTGCCTCCATGTGCTGGGCAGGAGACCACAGTGTTTCCACTGCTGCCTCTCTGCCTCCATGTGCTGGGCAGGACCCAGTGTTTATACTGCTGCCTCTCTGCCTCCATGTGCTGGGCAGGAGACCACAGTGTTTCTACTGCTGCCTCTCTGCCTCCATGTGCTGGGCAGGACCCAGTGTTTATACTGCTGCCTCTCTGCCTCCATGTGCTGGGCAGGACCCAGTGTTTATACTGCTGCCTCTCTGCCTCCATGTGCTGGGCAGGAGACCACAGTGTTTCCACTGCTGCCTCTCTGCCTCCATGTGCTGGGCAGGACCCAGTGTTTCCACTGCTGCCTCTCTGCCTCCATGTGCTGGGCAGGAGACCACAGTGTTTCTACTGCTGCCTCTCTGGCTTCATGTGCTGGGCAGGAGACCACAGTGTTTCTACTGCTGCCTCTCTGGCTTCATGTGCTGGGCAGGAGACCACACTGTTTCTACTGCTGCCTCTCTGCCTCCATGTGCTGGGCAGGAGACCACAGTGTTTCCACTGCTGCCTCTCTGGCTTCATGTGCTGGGCAGGAGACCACAGTGTTTCTACTGCTGCCTCTCTGCCTCCATGTGCTGGGCAGGAGACCACAGACTCCTGATTGACTGTTTGATTGGCTGATTAACTGACTGAATGTATTTGATAACCATGACCAGTGCTGTAGTGGTAAAATAAAAGGTGGGTAAACTATAGATTTCTGAAGCAGCTTTCTCTCGCGTCTCGCAGTTATAGAAAAAGCTGGATAAACTTCAGCCGCCCATATATGAGACTAGCACAACTGAAACTGAATATATCCCTATAATATATTTTATCTATCTATCTATCTATCTATCTATCTATCTATCTATCTAGCTATCTATCGTCGTCGTCGTCGTCGTCGTCGTCGTCGTCGTCGTGGTTTATTTTGTGTACTGGTGTGATCTTTGTTGTTGTTGTTTATTTTGTGTACTGGTGTGGACTACTTATTTGTTGTACTGGTGTGTTCTAATAGAACCTTTTGTACCAAGCTATAGAACCCGTAAAGGTTCTATATAGAACCACTTCTTCTAGGAGTGTGGGGTACAGATAATTATGCCTAAGCATTGCAATCAACAATCAATGTTCAATTCATTCATTGAAAGTTTTGAGATGAATTATGTTTTGCAGCCTGGTCGAGGTTGTTATATCAGCCCATGGTTTTTTACAGGGGCCAGACAATATTATTTCAAATTCAATGGGCCCTATCATCGTACAGGCGCTATTGCTTATGCACCGGTTTGCCCACCTCTTATGCTATCTTCCCTGCGTCTTATGCTATCGTCTGCCTCCCGCAAGTGTCATTTTGCACTTTGAGCGCAGACACAGGTGTGGGCGTGCCCCATGCCAAACCAGGCGTGTCCCTGCAAAATGCTTGCTTTCCGCTATCGTCAGCATGCTGCAAATTCTTTGCGTGCACGCAATTTTAAGAGCACCCAAAAGCAGCTCTTAAACAGCTCTTAGCGCGAAAATACCCCGCTGCGCTTGACCGCACCATTATTCTCTGCACAGCGCAGTGCAGGCGAATTCCTTTTGGATATGTCATTACGCATGATGTCAAAATACAAACGCCAGGACATCAAATTCTGCTGCTGAAATTGGGTAACAGCAGATTATTCAGTGAGACAATCAACTATTATTCAAGGAAAAACATTTATCATGTGTAAAAAGCCGCAAAAACATGCTGCCTACTTGCAATATTATTGTCAATCAAATGTCCCTGTTTCCCCATTGCAAACACGTTTCTATTTTCCAGTCAACAAAAGAACCCGAATTGCATCAAATCACAGATGTTTTTAACAGGTATTTGATGCGATGGTTGTTGTGAGAACTCCAAATTACGCGTGGAGAGAATTACAGCATGCATCGCGCAAACTGTGTTAAAGGGAATGCGAGACGGGAATCTCGTTTGCGCCGCGGCCGCGCGCATGTGAAGTTTTGCGGTGCACTGAGAATAGCAAATGACTTGGGAACGCCCATTAATTTGCGCTGCACCCGGCACAAGCGCTAAATTACCGTTTTTGCCATGATAGGGCCCAATGACTTTATAATGTCTTTTTCCAGCACTATTTTTCTTCTCTTTGCACGAAAGCAAGAAACCATTCCCTAATCCTTACTGCATTTCATATCAGAGGTGCATGTTTAGTTGTCTTTCCCAGAATAGCCTACAGAGAGAGAGAGAGAGAGAGAGAGAGAGAGAGCTGTGCGTATTTGCTTTATAGGGGTTCCCAACCTTTTTTTTACACCGTGGACCAGTTTAAAATGGACAATATTGCTGCAGACCGGCACGGGGTCTTGTTAAGGATAGGATTTGATGGATATTAAACGCATTTGTTTGGATCCAGTATCAAATACACAGGGCGTATTTTCCTCGAACATGAACATAATGTATAGGCTATAAAAAACAATTGCAACTCACCAATGTGTCCACATGTGCCCGCACAAACAGCCTGTGTTTATTCTTCTTTCTCTCTCATGTCTGTGATGAGACATTATGTTTCTTCAGATCAGATCGATAGCCTACATAAAATTGTGGATGGCCACAAGATAGAAATGCATTTGCAACACTTTATGATTTCACTTTGTCATCTTTTTGTTTTACTACACAAAAGAGCATTGTAACCTGACGTGCAAACAGATCCAGCGTGGAGTCTTTTTAATGCATGTGTGGGGAAGAGCAGTTTTAATTCTCTCCTTGCGCCTGTTGTTTTACTTTCGATTTCAGCTACCACTCCGTCTCATGTCTCGCACGCTCACTCTCTGTCTGTCTCTCTGTCTGCCTGTCTGTCTCTCTCTCTGTCTCTTTTTGTGGTGTGTGAAGTCCTTGGTGTGCTCTGTCAACAACTGAGTTGACTCAAACTTGTAAAACTCGCCCAATAATAAGTGCATAAACAATCTTATCAAGGTGAGTAAATGCTATGTTGTATTGAGAAAGGTGCGTAAACTGTGTTTACGTGCGTTTAGCCCCCAAGTACAGCCCTGACCCTATGACATAATACACAAGCGGATAGTCAGAGGAGGAGTGAAAACTAGTGAAAACTAGCTTAAAGCCCCCCTCTAGTGTATTTGGTCATTTTAACATGTTAACATGACATTTCATATGTTTCTGAGTTATGCCCTGACCCTGTTAATTAGCCCCACTGTTCGCCACTTTTTTTTTTTTGACAAATAACTTAAAGGACGGCTTTAACGTGGGGAATATGAATATATATTAAATCTCACGCCCCTAAGGTTTTCGAATCCGTTGCCATGATATCAACCGAAATCCACTCTGTGTGTGTGTGTGTGTGGGGGGGGGGGGGTGGTGGAGGGGAGGGGCGGGTGCGGGAACCCGAAATCCTACATTTCCCACAATGCACTGGGCTCGCGTGGCCTTCTTTTCCACGCCCACCCCTCAGGCATTTGGCTGATATCAAACTCCAGTAGGTGGCGGTAATGCACATATATGCTTGCCAACCGCCATAAAAGTCGAAGAAGAAGAAGGCTTCGACATAAAAAGATTTAGTAGAACAAGAAAAAAAAAAAAAAAAAAGCCTCCAAATTGCACCAAATTTAAACGGTAGTATATATGTCGGGAGATGTCTTCATAAAAAAAAATTCATGCATTTTAAGGCATTTTCGTAGGAGTTACGCGCATCTGATGTTGTAACTATTTTATGTAAAAATGTGTAAAAACGGGTACATTGCTCAGCGTTGATTTCGTTACTTCAACGCACCTACTACTAGATGTAAAATTTGACGAGCTTTCCAATGCCGCCAGTCCCGTGTCTGTCCGTGCTTCCGTTCCCGAGAAAATCGTCTCTTTGCAAGGAGCTATGGAAAGCTAACCTAGCTACAGCAGGCTAGGTGGTGGAAAAAGATAGCTGCCTTTTGTTTTTGTTCAAGACCTCTGAAGAGGCGTGGAGGACCTCTAGAGGCGGGACCATGGCTCACAACAATTGTAGTTCATAGGTCCTCGACTTCCGCAAGGCGGACTTGGGCCAGATGACGCGAAACGCGTCGGCTGGCCCAAAAAATATGTGAGAGATGCTTGATATCTCTGGCAGTGAACCTCCAATTTCAAAAATTTCAACGGATTCGAAAACCTTAGGGGCGTGAGATTTAATATATATTCATATTCCCCACGGTAAAGTCGTCCTTTAATTGTGTGCTCAAGTTCAAAAAGTTAAGTTAGTTGCTCAAATGGAACGATGTATAATCGTCATACATAATGACAATTGGATGTTAGATAGATAGATAGATAGAGTACTTTATTAATCCCCTGGGGGAAATTCTTGTGTACCTTAGTATAACGTTAGCTTGATGCTAATCGCGGCTAACTAATATTGATTTACATTTATAGAAATTACCACCGAGCTCCACTAATAACGTTACCGTCTTGTGTGGATAATGAATGTAACAGTCGTAAATATGCCTAACGTTACTGTTATGCTTATGAAACATTGTTTGATTGTTCAGTTTGGTCAACTCCAGGCATTACACGGTACCGTACATACAGGGGTAGCAGGGTAGTTCCTGGCTCATGGTAACGTGAATATCCTATCCATTTCCCCGCAGCCAATGTAAGCCAAAACACGGCCAAACATGCCACAATAACGTCCGATAATTCATCCAGAATCCTTCCTGGGCATCTCGAGGCTGATCTGACTGATAAATTGTCCAGGTTGCCGTTTTCAAGTGACTTTTATGAGTTAACGTTACAAAGCAACCAACACCTCTGCTGTTGCCAGGCAGCTGCTTGTGCGCGTGCGAGTATGGTGCCCGCGCGTCAGCTCGTTCACACGCTGCCTGCAGTTACTCTTAACGGTCACCGGTGTCAGTAATAGTTAGAACTTAGGATAGGACCTTTAAACTCAGAACTAAAAAGTAAAAACAAATCGCAAGTGACCATAATCATCTTCGGTAGTATTAAAGTGTCTGGTGAAAAAAAAAAAAAAAATTAGGCGACCCTATTTGAACTCCATGCGACCCCAATTAGGGTCCCAACCCTAATGTTGGGAACCACTGAACATGGTTACACAAAGGGTAAGTCCAATTTAGGCTTCTCACTGCACACTGCACAGTCAATTAACAACATGTGCTCTTGATGCGCTGCCGCATGCAATGTCCAGGGTTCTGACATGCGGCCCGGGACAAGCTTTTGTAGAATTTAGAAGCAATTTATAAGAAAACATTTGAATTAATTAAAGGTTTATGTAGTATTATATTATTGTCAATAACACTAACACGGTATGCTTTTGGCAACAATGGTTTATGTCCTTTCATGCCAATAAAGTAGATTTGAACTTTGATTTGAGAGAGAGTGAGAGACAGAGACAGGGAGAGAGAGATACAGACAGAGAGGGAGAGAGAGAGAGAGACGGGGAGAGTGAGAGAGAGCGAGAGACAGGGAGAGCGAGAGCTAGACACAGAGAGAGAGAGAGCGTGCTCTGTTCACTCTGGTCGCTGGCTATGTTTACATATTATCAACCACTGGCAGCCGCCAGGCAAACACAAGCTGTGGGAGCAAGATATGAGATTCTAGAATGACATTGTGCTGATTATGCTTTAATTCATAGATAGAAATTTGAGAAAGAACAAAGTAACTATTGTTTCGTGCTGCAACACACTTGCCATCAGATAACCCAAGCATAGGGCCGCTGTTTATTGTGGCTGGAAGAAAAAGAATCCACCCAATACCGTTATACCAATACCATACCATAAGAGACCGAACTACAGTCTACCAGAAACTTTAGTGTGACTAAAGCCCACCACACATGATCTGCGGTAAAACAGCTCTGCGCCCCCTGTGCTGTTGTTTCCTATGGGGAGAGCGCTGCTTCCCAACTATGCGCTTCCCATGACGTCGTGCACCGCTCGAATTTGCCACCGTGCGCTGCGCTCAGAGTTCAAATTGTTTAAACTTTGACCTACTTAACGCTGACCTTTCTCCACTCTACCTCGCGGTGAGAGAAGAGAAGGTCGCTTATCAGGTGAAGGCAGCTTAAGTCCCTCCCCTCTCTGAAACAGCGACGAGCCATTTGTCGACAACACAGCCAATCCCAATCGAGATTAGCCAATCGCCATGCATGCTGGCCGATTCCAATTGATATAGAGTACCGCAGGGAGGACGTATTTTTGTAGGCTTACCGACAAATCCCTCCCTCCATCGCTCCCTGCTGAATATGACGGATGCTGAAACCTTGATATACGCCTTTGTTTCATCAAGATTGGATTACTGCAATGTCTCATTCCTCTAGCCTACCAAACTACACTATTAAAAAACTACAACTCGTCCAAAATGCTGCCGCCAGAATACTAGTCTTATGACTTTTGAAGCGTTTTATGAAAGTTGTGTAAAAATAAATGCATTTACGCTTCAAAAGTCATAACAGTGTTCCTCATTTGTGAACACTGAACACAAACTTTACTGTTTCATAAACTTTTGTTAACCACAGACCTTATTTCATGCATTTAACTGAAATTCCCATGCGAAAATCCCATTGCCTTTTCCCCCTACGAACCAGCAGTGCAGGGACCTCTGGGTAAGCCTACAAGAATACATCATGTCGTCATCCCTGCGCTGCTCTCCTGGATGACGAGAGCCAAAAGTGATGTGGACAACTTTGTCTCCCAAAAAAGGCTGCATGCACCAGTGCGTGGTGGAGGAGAGCACAAATGAACACATGAGTAGGGGGAAGATAAAGTGAGGAAAGGAAAGGTGTGAGTCAAGAGAGAGAAGGGTAAAGAGAAAAGGGAGAGGAGAGAGGAGAGGAAAAGAGGGAGGAGTGGAGTGGAGAGGAGAGAAAACGAGGGAGGAGAGGAGAGGAGGTAAATGTATGAAGTGAGAAGAGGAGGGGAGAGGAGTGGCGGGAGTTAAGAGGGAGATAAGGGCAAAGAAAAAAGGTGAGGACAGAGAGGATGATTGCAAGCATTTCTTCCCAGATTTCACAACTTAGATATCACACGCAGAGCGCAGCACCGAGTAACACACACTGCTAGAATACAACCTCAGTCGCACACAGAGTAACACACACTGCTAGAATACAACCTCAGTCGCACACAGAGTAACACACACTGCTAGAATACAACCTCAGTCGCACACAGAGTAACACACACTGCTAGAATCCAACCTCAGTCGCACACAGAGTAACACATACTGCTAGAATACAACCTCAGTCGCACACAGAGTAACATACACTGCAAGAATACAACCTCAATCGCATGCCGAATAACACACACTGCTAGAATACAGTACAACCTCAGTCGCACACAGATTAACACACACTATTAGAATACAACCTCAGTCGCACACCGAGTAACACACACTGTTAGAATACAACCTCAGTCGCACAGCGAGTAACACACACTGTTAAGCTGTTTTCACACATACAGACAGGGAAATTACCTGTAAATCAAGACTGGCTATTTCCCGGAATTTCCCTTCACACCTGAGGACTAACGTGTGAAAATAATAGCAGCGAAAGTACCTGCATTTGAGGGGGGGGGGGGGGGGGGGGCACTGCAGAACGGGTGGGGAGTGACGTGTGCATTTGGATGGGGAATCGTCCTTCCAAATGCACACGTCACTCCCCACCCGCTCTGCAGTGCCCCCTGCAGAGCGGGGGGGGGGGGGGGGGGGGCATAACGCTCGTTTAACTTAAGGCGTTTACAGACTCGTCCGTCAGAGCCTCGCCCCGCCCTCCCCGTATGACGGCGGGTGGACACTGTCATGCGGGGAGGGGACGCCGTCGGCTGACGGGGGCTCCTCCAAAATGTAACTCAGCGGCAACGATACGTGCGTGATGTCAGCTGCACGAGAGTTGTGATTGGCCGTTGCCTTGGGCCGCATACGTATATCCGGTAACCCTAACCCTAACCCTTCGTCAGTCCTGGTTCTGTTCAGTGGTCTGACGGACCATCTACGTCTTCTTCTTCTCCTCCTCTCCCGTCTCAGCAACATCGCGTGCTCCACGTCAATTTCCTCATTATATTGTAAGATAATGTCCAGCGCTGCCAATAAACCAAGAGCATCCAACGCCGCCGCCATGATTGAAAGTTCTGTGTAAACAGTGAGATTACGTCATAGTAGTGCGCCACGACCCGCCTAGTGCACCCGAAGCCACCTAGTGTGTCGGAGGTTTACTGCAAACAACGTGCTGACTGACGTCCTAGCATGTAGCATGTAGCATGTAGCATGTAGCATGTAGGGCTCGCTGGCACCGGCAGACGGCGAGACGGCTCCAATTCGAGGCGTTCGGACGAGTCTGTTGTGGCCTTTAAGAGGGCATGTATGTTGTATCCTTCACATTCGCTAACCAGTCTTTGAACTGAAATCTTTGAAGACGTTGGGATCCCTGTCGGAGAGAAATAGCCTGTTTATCCGTTCACCTGCGTCGCGTTGAAGCACTTTTTACAGACTGGCTTCGTGAAAACGGCTTTAGAATACAACCTCAGTCACACACCGAGTAACACACTGTTAGAATACAACCTCAGTCACACACCGAGTAACACACTGTTAGAATACAACCTCAGTCACACACCGAGTAACACACTGTTAGAATACAACCTCAGTCGAACAGAAACACTTGTGATATCTCTCCACTGTTAGTATGCCTGGCAATGTACATCAGGAGCAAGACATGACATGTTTGTTTTTTAATAAAAGTAATTTTCATCTCAACATGTATTTCCTTTCTTTTGCAAAGACTGAGTGTTATTGCAAGCTGTTAAAGCTAAACTTTTACTGTAAAATAAAAAATTTCGTGCAACAGTGGGTTGTTTACAGCGTTGTAATTTGTGTGTTTATGGCCTTGCTAAATATTGACGTCGCTGTGGTAAGCTCTCTGTTATGTAACCGCTGTTGGCATATGTGTCACTGCTGCTTCTTCAGACTGACACAATAAGAAAAGAGGAAAAGACAAGCCAGCAATGAAATTATCACAATAGTCCCTTTGGTATTATGACAGACATTTCCACTGGCAAAACATCCACTGACATATACCAAATTGTCCACGGTTTTCTTTCAGCCCAGTGAGAAATGAAGGTTGAAAACTGGCCAGTGGCCAGTGGCGTTTTCTGTCTACGTGCTCTTGGGTGCGAGGAAAGGAAAGAGCGAGAGACAGAGACACTGAGTGGGAGAGAGAGGGTAATTTGTAGGGGCCAAAGCATTAAGGTGCTAAATGAAAGCTAATCGCATGATAAGGCCAGCAGGGGAAATGGGTGCTGCGCCCTGGAGCCCTGGCCATCTATCTGCTTTAAGACACACAATGTGTCAGCAGCAAATTGAATCTGCAGGGAGCAAATCAAGGTTCACACATATCTCCTTGTGCTGTGGTTAGGCCGTAAAACACACACACACGCACACACACACACTCGCACACACACACACACACTCGCACATGCACACGTGCACACACACACACGCACCCACGCTCACAAACACACACGCACGGGCACGCGCACACACACACACACACACACACACACACACACACACAGGTTGTGTTACAACATGAGAGGCAGGCCATCTTGTAATTGACTCGTCCTCTCTGATCAGGGTTATTAGTATTATCACGGTATTGCTAAAATGTGCGGAAAATGTTCAAAAAGTACAGATACACTCACTTGACATCATTTCACCAAGGCTGCGTGTCTGCGTCTGGGAGACTGTTGCTAACTTTGGTTGATGATGGACAGTATTTACTGTGTTTTTCGAAGCGCTGTAATCACAGTAACACGGTTTTTATGATGATAATGAAAATTTGAAACGGTACGGTTACCATCAGGTATTTTATCACGGTTTATCATTAAACTGGTTATCAGGAGTCAACACTTTTAGAACTTTGAAGAAACTAAGGTTTGTCAAAAGTATGTAATGTGAAAACGGATACAATACTCATTTGCAACAGTATCAATCACAGCAGTGCTTTCTCTGAATGGAAAATCAAACATACTACTGCTTTTTCTCTCCCTATCATTGGTGGGTATTAGAGGTGGCCCGGTATCGGGGCCGATACTGGCCTATTTTGCTGTACTCGTACTTGCCCGATACTGACACGGCCGCGCGCCCGATACCACTTTACACCTAGAGCATGCAACATGACATTAACCTCAAAGTAGCAAGCCAGCGTCAGGCTCACACAGCTGTTAATGCATGCAGAGAAGCTTCACTATAACAGCCTGTTTGTTTGCATCTCTACCTGGAGCGCTTTGTGAGGAGAAATAAAAAGCTATCAGGTCAGTAATCAGCTGAGTGAGCTACAGCCTGCACCGCTTCGCTCGCCTATTCACTGTCTAACTGATTAGCTCTGCAGTTAGCCGCGTAGCCTGCAACAAGCTAAAACACTTTCTGTTCAACTTACAGGTTAACATTAGTTGCTCTTCTAGCAGACAACACAGTGCTGTGGAACAAGCAAAGGCTTACCAGATCGTTGTAATACGTGCTACGTGTCCCGTAATCCATACTGCCTTAAAGTTTAACGTTTTAAAAGTGGAAGGTAACGTTAAAGTGGAACATAACGTTAATGCAAATTTAGCAACAATTGTCACAATTTCATTTCGGTTTTGCCTTCAAAATAAAAGCACGATAAAGTTTGTTTATACAATAAACATTAAAGTAGTAATCTAACTACGAGACCCAACATAATGAACATAAGAACACAAGGAACCTCTATTTTAATGTTTGAATGAAAATAGACCAGCAGAACAAATACAAAGGAGATGCAGAGCTATGTGGTTTAAAGGTTGATTCATAGCATACTTCTTTATTTAATTGGAAACCTTATTTTCTTATTTAATGGGAAACTTTTGTTTCATAAGGCATCAAGAGAAGAGACTATCAAGTATAGGTGATAATGATACCCATTATGCAAACTTTCTGTGGTCTTGCAAAAACTAGGTAGCCTACTTCTGCAGATAATATATACTAAAGAAAATCACTAAAACCCATAATCTTGAAAAGTTATCTTTTAATTAACCATACGGTGTAACAAAAACACGTTGTCGACCACAAATTAAATACTCGGTATCGGTATTATTCGGTATCGGCAAGTACCCAGATGTCAATACTCGTACTCGTACTTGGTCAGCAAAAAAGTGGTATCGGGACAACCCTAGTGGGTATCTGTTGCTTCAACAAGCTCAAAGTGTTGTGCTAGGCTGATGACTAGAGCAGGGGTAATCTGCTGTGTAAGTGCAACATTTTAATTCATTTGATCAGGCCTAGATTATGGAGAAGCGTGTGTCTGTCTGTCTGTCCATCTGTCTTTGTTTATTTTTATGCCTCTTTCTGTGTTGTCATTCAAACACCCCCTATCATAAATGGTATTGAGCATCGATGTTTTCCCAGTAGCTATCAGCATTGAAGTTAGAAATTCTAGTATCATGACAACCCTAGAAGAAACTGCACACTTACTCCAAGCCACGTAGTTTAAATAGTGACAACGTTTCGATCCTACATTGGACCATCGCCAAGATCAGAAAATGTAAATCAGCGATTGTCCGGTAGTGAATAGGTGGATAAAGTGAAACAGCCTATTGATTTCAGGACTAATACTATAGCACTGAAAAAATCCTTAGAGTACAATTGTATTGTATGTTTTTTTTAATAACCCATATGATTTGAGAAGCAGCTGGCCCCCAGGTATTTCCATAATGATCTAATCTGGCCCCCATTCAAAAAGGTTTGGACACCCCTGACCTACGTTATGTGCCTATAATCTCACCCTTCTACATGTGTTGCAAGACATGGATATTGTGGTTTAGCCATGTAATGTGACATTTTGAGTGCTAGGAAAACATGAGGGTGGATCTGTCAGAACAACTGAAGAATATGTTATGCATGTACAGTATATGCATGCAGAGCTACAAAGCTGTGCTAGTGGAGACTGAAAGCTGCATGCTACAGAGCTATAAAGCTGTGCTAGTGCAGACTAGTCATGGCTATAATAGTTGTGTGAAAGCTGCATGCTACAGAGCTATAAAGCTGTGCTAGTGCAGACTAGTCATGGCTATAATAGTTGTGTGAAAGCTGCATGCTACAGAGCTATAAAGCTGTGCTAGTGTAGACTAGTCATGGTTATAATAGTTGTGTGAAAGCTGCATGCTTCAGAGCTACAAAGCTGTGCTAGTGCAGACTAGTCATGGCTATAACAGTTGTGTGAAAGCTGCATGCTACAGAGCTACAAAGCTGTGCTAGTGCAGACTAGTCATGGCTATAATAGTTGTGTGAAAGCTGCATGCTACAGAGCTACAAAGCTGTGCTAGTGCAGACTAGTCATGGCTATAATAGTTGTGTGAAAGCTGCATGCTACAGAGCTATAAAGCTGTGCTAGTGCAGACTAGTCATGGCTATAATAGTTGTGTGAAAGCTGCATGCTACAGAGCTATAAAGCTGTGCTAGTGCAGACTAGTCATGGCTATAATAGTTGTGTGAAAGCTGCATGCTACAGAGCTACAAAGCTGTGCTAGTGCAGACTAGTCATGGCTATAATAGTTGTGTGAAAGCTGCATGCTACAGAGCTACAAAGCTGTGCTAGTGCAGACTAGTCGTGGGTCTAATTGTTGTGGTAAAATTTGCCTGTGCATTCCAATCCAGCGTAGCTACAGTAGCTGCACTCCTGGGATTTAACATGTGACCTCATCTAGTCCAATCCCGTACTCTTCTCCAAGAGGAGTCACCCTTGCTGCTGCTCTTATCTGCTCCCTTCTCTTCTACACATTTTGTTGTGCATCAAGTTCAGTCAGTTCAGTTATGTTTATAGCCCTTTATCACAAAGGGCTTTACATAGCACGATCATAGTCTTATACTACATGCATCATATCTACACAGAAATACATCATACTAGACATTTTACTAGATTACATTACGATACTACACAAACACAGCATATCTTTAGACTGTGGGCGGAAACCCATGCAAACACAGAGAGAACATGCAAACTCTACACAGAAAGGCCCGGGATGGAGATTCAAATCCATGAAGCCTTGCTGTGAGGTGACAATGCAAACCACAGAGCCACCGTGCTATCCTCACTCACTTGGCTATTCATTCTCTTCTTGACTCATCTGGTCTCTTCTATTGTAGCCTAATCTAGTCAACTTGATTCTATTAGACACGTGTCCTCCTTGTCTAGCTTCTGTGCGCTGTGTCCGCTCTTCTCCTGTCTCCCTGTCAGGGCAGAGAGGAGAGAGAGAAACACTCGATTTGGCTGCTCCCCCACCCTCTGCCCTCCGCCCACCCTCCTGGTGGCAGGGTGTCACAGTGGTAACAGAGCCTATCCCGTCACTGTTCGGTCACTGGTTTGATCCCGGGAGCAGCTTGTGTGTCCATCAGCATCCAGTTGAATTGTTCTTGAGGAAGACTTTGAGTGATTTGAGTGAATCACTCTGCATAATAGCATTATTAGGTGAAGAAGGTAGAGATGCACCGATCGATCGGCACGTGACCGGACATTGCCAATTTTCAGCTGATCGGCCGTGACCGGTGACCTGCGCCGGTCAGTCTACATAGCCGATTCTGTGAGCCGGTTGGCTCCCCCCCCCTTTTCACGTGATGTGCGCGCACCCCAAAGCACCGAGACAGGCAGCCACCACACCACACACGCCAGCATACCTTCCTCGTTGTGGAATTCGCTGTCAGTGAAGAAGACAAATCTTGCAGTTTGTCACACATGCAAGTCGAAAATAAGCCATTGAGACAGAGGTGCGGCCGAGTCCCGCTCGGCTGGAGTCCAGTCTGAGCGGCTCGCTTCACCTCACTGGCCCCTCTCTCTCTGCTCTCTCTCTTCCCGGGAAGCGGTGCTGCAGCAACCCGCCACCGCGCACAGCCGGCTTGGCGAGGTGAACGTGAGCATTGTGTCCAGTATGATAACCATTCCCCGACCTGCCTTCTCCATTCCACATCAGCGCTGCTGCCTCAGCCTGTCAGTCATGTTGCAACGTGGATACAGGAGAGACTATTTGTTTCGTATTGCAAATGGAACGACGGACATAATAATAAGAATGCATCGGACTCAAGTGTGCAAGGTTTTCTTTGCGTGACAATCTTTTTTCAGATGGCAGATAAAAAAAAAATGCATACCAAATTTCGGACTGTGTGTAAACTGCCTGATATTCAGACTGAAGATCGTTACTGTATACTCATAAACTAATTTCCCCTTCTACTCAAGAGGACTGGTCTGGAGCCAGGCTATAAACTCCTTGTCCATGAATCACATTTTGATGTTCTGTTGCACCTGTTTTCTTTTGGAAAAGTAAATGCATGATAGCTGTGGGATATAGGCTATTGGATTTTATTTATTTTTGTATTCATTGTATTTGCACAAAAAACCTCTGTCCAGTAACCTGGAACACTTTTATTTTGAGATGTGTTTGAGTGAGATGGTCCTACTTCATGCAAATGATAAGAATTGTTATATGAATCTTACTTTTCAAACAAAGTTACAGAAATGTTTGTGTAAGCTGTCAATTATTGTTCTTAGAAAGAAAATTGGAATCAGCAAAAAACGGTATCGGCAAGTCAGACTATTCAAAAATCGGAAATCGGAAGCGGCCAACAAAATTGCAATCGCTGCACCCCTAGAAGAAGGTGCTGAGAAGGTGATCGGATGCAGCCGGCCATGAAGCGGTCTCGTAAAATCATGGCCGACCCCACACACCTCCAGAGACAAAGGGCCCTATCTTCCCAGTGGCCTTAGGCGCACAGACTGGTGTTAAATGCAAAAAAACGCGCCTTGCGCCTTCCTCGGGAAGATAGCAACATGGTTTTAGGCCCCGAAATGTGCTTTACCCCGAACAGGCGTGGCGCAGTGCCAGAATGGGCGTTTCGGCCTTAAATACGGTACTAATGATATCTCCCCCCCTGGCGTTAATTTAGCGCTTATCGCTTTTCAAAACCAGGCCTTATTCAGTGCGGCGGTTATATTAGGCTACTGTGCATAATTGAGCGGCGCTCTCCTCTGCCCTCACTGTCTCTCCCCCTCTCTCTCTCTCTCACTCCCTCTCTCTCGTGCAGACAGGCACAATGACTGATGAAAGAAAAGTTGTAGTAGTTTTGAGCCCCTGCATTCAGAGGCTGTTGCATCATCCTACCTGTGCGTTCCCCCTACCAAAGCCACACATGTGAAATCTCCCAGCATGCATTGAGGCTAATACATTTCGACAATAAATAGCAACCAAATCAGCCTAAATAGACTAAGTGGTAGATATAAATAAATATGTATGTTAACACAAGATGCAATTTTGGAACATTTCAATATTGGACAAAACAAAACATAAAAATGAAAACACAACCCTATATGTGAAACATATATGTAATCCAGGTGGTATATATATCCCTCGCAAAGTTAACGTGATATAGATGAGTGATAGCGTGATGTCCGCTGAGCGGACTCCGCTCCAATAAGACTTGGCTTACTTCACATGTACTTTTACAATAAAAACACATTTATGCAATGACTTTACATAATGTAGGCTATATTTATGTGCATCATTTAGCCTGTGCAGCAGGTCGTCTAAAAGTTATAAAACTACCTGCCCTGAATGAGCCGAGTGGGGGTGCTTGTTCACTATTGTGAAAGTTATGTTTACAACATAACGATCATGGAATTGGATGCATATCAGGATGGAATGTCACCGATAGTTAACGTTCTATATTGTAGGCTACAGGGAGACTGCATCAGCCCTGCTGAACAGATCTGTATTTGCCTGGCTGTAGGTTGAATTGTTTTATTCAGGCTATGATCTGTGATGTGCTGAGATATCCAAATTGGCATGAAGAGATGACAGCATGCAGCCAAAACCCGGACATGGATCGAGTGGATTGGAGCTTCGAAAGGAAGAATGTCATTGAGTAACTGCAGTTCACCAATGAGCAGGTTGTGCATAATTTTACGCTTAAAAGGCATGGTTATAATGCTTAAGGCTGCGTGTAGCGCCGACACCAAAATATCGAGTGGGCCGGTCCACGCCCACTAATCTGCGCTGCGCCTGGCACTAAGTGCAGTTTTTAGGCCGTTGCAACGATAGAGGGCAAACTCTTTGAAATGCTTCCCCTCGGCAAGAGCCTCAGGTCTGATAAGACCAGAACCTCTCGCCACAAGAACAGCTTCTTCCCAACTGCCGTCGGCCTCATCAACACTCCCCCCATATCATACATCACTTTACAGCTACAGCAGCTGGACTACACTCGTTACATTAAGTAGCTGCTTCTCCTACCAGAACTTTTTACTCCATTAGATTAAATTATTAAATTAGTCTTGCTAACTACACTGCACACTGCTTGGACTGTAAATTCCTATTTAATACATACTTAACACTCCTCCTATTCATGTATATATTGTATTGGACTGCACTTGCAATTTTGTGATTTTGTCTTTTAGTTACCGGTATTTTCTTTTTATCTCTGAATATTGATATGACCACTACACTGCATACTTGCACTAAGACATATTCATCATTATGTAATCCTGCATATTGTGGCAATAAATGTGATTCTTAGTCTGATAAACGGCTAAAATATTCACGGTATAACTGGGCTAATGGGTTTGTTGTTTAAGTCAAGTCAAGTCAAGTTTATTTGTATAGCACATTTCATACACAGAGGCAATTCAAAGTGCTTCACATAAAATGGTTGACAGGAAAAGAAAAGAAAAGAAGAGAATAAAATGGACATTTAAAAGCATCACAACAGAACTTAAAAGAAAAGAAAAAAAAAAAAAGAGTATAAAAAGTGCATTAAGCAACTTCATTAAGCACATAAAATGGTTGACAGGAAAATAAACGAAAAGAAGAAATAAAATGGACATTTAAAAGCATCACAACAAAACTTAAAAAAAAAGAGTATAAAAAGTGCAATAAGCAACAGGCGCAGCAGTTGCAGAAAGAGCTAAAACTTATAGAGGACTCATTGGGTTTGCATAGTAGCTGTCCGCAGTTAAAAGCGACGGTAAACATAAAAGTCTTTAGTCTATTTTTAAAAGTAAGTAAGGTTGGGGCAGATCTGAGGTCTTCAGGGAATTTGTTCCAAATTTTAGCAATTTAGTCTTGTTGCAAGCTACAGTTGTATTTAGTCACGTTTCTGGTCAGCCCGTGTCTGACTTCATTGTGACTTGTCAAATTTCCATAGCTTTGCATGATGTCAGATTGTGTTGGGTCAAGGTACTTTGCATTGCTTTGCATCGTGTTGTATGTGTTGTAAGTTAGATCTCATCTACCCCTATCAAGCTAACCATGACATTATGCAGCATGTAAGGTGTAGCATTGCTACAAGAAAGGCTTAATTGAACGGGCAATAGAGAGCCACAGGAATGAGTCAGGAAATATACTTCCGGGTTCTTGAGAGGAAACGTCTATGGGATTTAACATGGGGGTTTTGCTTAAATGCATAAAATAAGGTCTGTGGTTAACAAAAGTTTATGGGAACCCGAATTTGGGTTGCGCATGATAATCTTCACAAACGTGAATAACTTTTATGACTTTTGGAACGTAAATGCGTTTTTTTTTTTTTTGAAAATGCTTCAAAAGGCATACAAGTTATTCACGTTTGTGAAGAGTATCATGCTGAACCCAAATTTGCGTTCCTATAAACTTTTGTTAACCACAGACCTTATTTTATGCATTTAAGTGAAATCCCCATTCTAAAACCCCATAGACTTGTCCACTGAAGAACCAAATTGCAGCGATTTCTGGATAAAGCCTACAAAAATACGTCATCCCTGCGGTACTCTATAGATCTACGCTAGGCATGCACGATATATCGGCAATCATATCGGTATCGGCAGATGTTAGTCATTTTTTAACATATCGGCATCGGTCCAATGTTGCTATGCTAATATCGGTTATCGTATCAGCCAAAAAAAAGAGGAAACAATGCAGTAAATCTATGATTTATGGGCTTTTCCAAATGTTTTGGAAATAAAGAAATGCATTACTTTTTTCAAATTCAGTGTTTACATGTGTTTTTCAGTATGTACCAAATTGTATTATTATAAAAGTTTGTTTTTTATAGAGATCATATCGACATCGATAAATATCAGTTATTAGGGCTGGCACGGATCAGAAATCCACGGTTCGGATCGCGTGACAGATTTTGAGCCATGGATCACGGATTTTTCCGATCACCAAAAAAAAAAAAAATCTCAGATTTTTTCTCTCAAAATTACATTTTCGATTTCGATTCGATTTTTTAATACTATTATACTTCTCTAACCATTTGTTGCCTTGCACAGCTAATTTTTTTTTTCTCATACAGTAAGTGACACAATTTATGCTTTTACTCTGAAGGTAGAACAACCCAACTTTCTGTTTTAGCATGGCACTGCTATGCCTAACTTCCTGGCTGTTGCTTGCTAACCTGCAGTCACTTGACACGGGTACAGACAGGGTGAGTCTGGAAACATAACGCTGCAGCTACTTAACGTTAAGATACTTGGTGGCCCCACGTGTTGTTTTGTTGTTATGTGTCCTAAAGGCAACATTTCACCATCCGGTGATAACGTGTGTGTGTGTGTGTGTGTGTGTGTGTGTGTGTGTGTGTTGTGGCTCTCGTTCTCTTGTGCAGCCCGCAACACGCTGCTCGCATTCCTGTGCTTTTTCAGAGGTGTTGAAATAAGTTTGTTGTGATGCTGTCTTTAGTAGCCACTAGCCACAGCCTTCAGAGAGACTTTACAGCGGGAAGAAGGGACGAGGAAGCTCACGAGTACATGAGAGAGAGAGCCGCCGTAACATAATTACCATAGTTAAAGTTAAAATCGATTTATTTATTTATGGCTTTCTCATGCCACAATGCCGACATACCGTAGCGGTTCTGTCCACCACTCTTCTTCCGTCATCATATTTGACAGGGAAGCCAAAATGCTCCAATACAGCTGATTTAAATGATGCGAGAGGCTTTTCCAATTCAGCTGCTTGTCGGCTCGTACTTGCGCTCGCCATGAGGATGCCTGTCTGTGTCTGGCTGCGCTGCAGGCGTTCTCATGCGCTACCGTTAAACGTAAAATGCAACGCGGAACGTCCACGGACCACGGACGTTCCGAACCGCGTTCCGCACCGTGGGGGCTGATCCGTACGGATCACGGATTATCCGTGATCCGTGCCAGCCCTATCGGTTATCGACCATAACAGCAATGTTAATATCGGTTATCGGTATCGGCCATGTCGGTGCATCCCTAATCTATGCATTAGTTCTATTTTAGGATGGACATATCGTATTTAGGCCTGACGAAAAGAAGGCCGCTGAATAAAAGGCAGTAGCAGAGTCCTCTCTGTTATCAGAGAACCAGAGATCACGTACCATTAAGTAACCCAATGTCATTTCAGTATCCGGATAGACCCATTTGGAGTGGACGTCACAGGGTTAGTTGAGCACGCATCGCGGTATCCAAAACTCTGAGGAAGCAAGTGAAGCCGAAATGGAGAGATCTCCGGAATACAGGAAAAAGACGTCTTGTGCCGTATAGATGCTGGACATTCCCACTAGGAATGTGAGTGATGATGTCCGGCACTGCAACTTTGTGATGTAGTTGGATCCTAGACCCATCCTAACAGTGAGTACGGCTCAGGAAACCTCACCCCATTGAAAGAGTTAGCTTATTTGTGTAAGGTAACCTGTCTGTTGCTGGCAAAGCTTTAAACTACGTGGAGGAGGCGGGATCTTCCATATTTCTATGACAGCTGAACCGCTAGTTGTAACTTTCTGCAACGAGTTCGGCTCCGCCCACAAAATACGTAATCGCTGTTTACAAACATAAAAAGGGTCTATATATAGAAAGTTCCCTGCTTCACTGGCAGCTGCAGTGGAAATTGCCATTAATGAGAAACATCATGGCGTCATGGATGCTTTGCTAATGGCCCTTTAAGAGCGAGTGTTTGTGTCTGTGTGTTACTATGCATGCACATGTGTGTGTGTGTGTGTGTGCAGTGCACGCGTGTTTAAATATGGCTGTAATTAGATGCCTTTTGAGAGAGAGAAAGACACAGAGAAAAAAAAGACGTCAACTGTCACCCTCCCGCACGAGAGGAAGTCACACTTGTTTTTCTTTCTGTAATCTGTAGGTTTCACTTCTCCTCTTCTCTGACTTATATCGCCTCATTCAGCCTTCAGCCATCACACACACACACACACACACACACACACACACACCGAGTCAGCCCATAAGACAGTCGCCCGCCCGGGAGGAAGAGGTTACTCCTTTAGATTATAACAATCCACAGCAGTCTTCTCAGTGATTCTAGCCATCTTTGGAGAAATCAAAGTATGGATGCAATGCAAGTGGACAAAATTGAAACCTTTACAAATACTTCAAGGGAAAATAGTGAAAATATCAGAATCAGAATCAGAATCAGAAAGACTTTAATGATCCCCGGGGGGGAAATTGGGACAAGTTGCAGCAGCTCGCACTCAGAACACACATAGCATAAAACAGTAGTAAAATGCAATAAAGTAAGCAAAAATAAAGTAGAGTAAATAGAGTAAAGTATAATAAAGTAGAATGTACATTATGTGTCAAATTGCAGTTATTGCACACTGGACTTATATTAAGTCAGCTTGCCCATTACACGTGGCTCAGCTAAGGCACAGTTAACCTATCGGCTGACTCAGTCTCAGGGAGACTGAGTGTCTCCGAGGTGCTCTTTTAAGTGCCTAATATAGCCTGTAAAATGAAATGATGGTTGAAATTACATTTGTGTGTGTTGTGTGTGAAACATGCTGTTTCTTTCACAACAGAGGCCCTATGACAGTGACGCTTAGTTTATAATGCAGTCCAGTGAAGGTGGCGAGTGAGGGTTCTAATGTAGACCCTTGACTGAGAGAGAGAGAGAGAGAGAGAGAGAGATCATACAATCACATGATGATTCTGAAACAAGGGTAGCTTTATAACAGTGTGAGCCTCTCTAGCAACCTAAGGCTCACTAGTTCATAGACCAACTCAATACACACATGCACACACACGCACACACACACACACACACACACACTCAGAAGGCATAATAGGCTTTTGGCTATATATCAAACACACAATGCACACCCACAGAAAAACACACACACACACACACACACGCACGCACACACGCACACACACACACACACACACACACACACACACACACACACACACACACACACATATGTATGCTTGTCTCTGGGTAGGTGAGTTGGATAATCCCATGACTCGTCTGACCTCCTCTATACTCCCTGCCAGTAGTGAGGCCTGATTGGCTGAGAGGCTGCACGGGGGAGGAGCCAGCCACAGCAGCGGCGGCAATATGAATATTACATAACCATGGCAGCTGAGAGGGGGGAGGGGGAGCGGCTGGGAGGGGGAGCGGAAGGAGTAGGAGGGGGAGGGAGAAACGAAAGAGGACGAGAGAGAGAGAGAGTGGGTGAGAGAGAAGGATATGATTAGAAAGAGAGGAAGTGAGAGGAGGGAAAGGGAGAGAGAGAGAGAGTACAGTAGAGCACTAAGGCTGCCGTACTGACCAAAAGTCTCCTGGCAATAGAGCTGAACAGTCACGTGACATCTTTTGCCCCGGAAGTGAACCAGAACCAAGCCACCCTGTGACCTACTGAATCATGTGACCTACTGAATCATGTGACCTACTGAATCATGAGTGACCATAACACATTTCAGTTGGAGCAAAACCCCCAAAAATGACGGATTCAAACCCCCCCCCCCCCCCCCCCCCCCCTTACGCCCTGATGTTATTTTTAGTTTTTGCTTCAACTGAAATGTTTTATGGTCACTCGCTCTCTCGCTAGCTAGCCGTTGAGCTTCATTTATACTTATTAGAAAGTGTCGCTCAGCACATGGTCGCAGACGAAAAAGAAAGTGTCACTTATGGTGTTGCGTTTATACTTCAGTGAACGTTCGCCTCAGTTCAACGGTCACGTGACACTCGAACGCTATAAGTGCAGACAGCCAAGAGAAGAGAGGGAATGGAATGCAGTGAAACCACCTCAGAGGCAAGATGTAACGTACTTGGCTGCAGCCGCATATAAACGACACACAACCACACAACTCACCTCCTCTCTCTCTCTGGGATATTGGTCACGATGTTCTTTGTGATTTTCACGAAGTCATACATCAAGGACGGGCTGATAAAAATAGCAGGGACACGTTCATTCATTTCAATCGAGCGAAAACCAAAACGAGGAAGTAAAGCACGTGCCGTCTATATAGCCAATCAGACTTGCGCGACACTATGTGACGTAGTCAGTGACACTAGACATTTCACCAGGTAGCAGACACTGCTGCTCGCCGACACTTCAAAGTGTCGACACAAGTCCTCATTTCTGTCGGCGACCGTTTCAAAAGTGTCGGCAGACGAAGCATAAATTGGGCTTTAGCCTGCAACAACTGCTCACAAAACTTTCTGTCCAAACTTACAGGAGCCTGGTACAATGTCATTTCGATTATGCCTGCCTCCTCCAGGTACACCAGCACCACCATGACACTGAAAAAAAGACTGCAGACAGCCCAAAACAAATTAGGATCATTCTACAGCTGCATCCCAGGACTCAACCTTCTACAGTCTCATTTTGACAGCCTCAAGTGGTACCTCAGAGTATTTTATAAAAGCCAGGGACGTGTACGGTCATGTCACGAGGAGAGCCAGGGACGTGTACGGTCATGTCACGAGGGAGCCAGGGACATGTACGGTCATGTCACGAGGAGAGCCAGGGACGTGTACGGTCATGTCACGAGGAGAGCCAGGGACGTGTACGGTCATGTCACGAGGAGAGCCAGGGACGTGTACGGTCATGTCACGAGGGGGAGCCAGGGACGTGTACGGTCATGTCACGAGGGAGCCAGGGACGTGTACGGTCATGTCACGAGGAGAGCCAGGGACGTGTACGGTCATGTCACGAGGGAGCCAGGGACGTGTACGGTCATGTCACGAGGAGAGCCAGGGACGTGTACGGTCATGTCACGAGGGAGCCAGGGACGTGTACGGTCACGTCACGAGGGAGCCAGGGACGTGTACGGTCATGTCACGAGGGGGCCAGGGACGTGTACGGTCATGTCACGAGGAGAGCCAGGGACGTGTACGGTCATGTCACGAGGAGAGCCAGGGACGTGTACGGTCATGTCACGAGGAGAGCCAGGGACGTGTACGGTCATGTCACGAGGGGGAGCCAGGGACGTGTACGGTCATGTCACGAGGGAGCCAGGGACGTGTACGGTCACGTCACGAGGGAGCCAGGGACGTGTACGGTCATGTCACGAGGGGGAGCCAGGGACGTGTACGGTCATGTCACGAGGAGAGCCAGGGACGTGTACGGTCATGTCACGAGGGAGCCAGGGACGTGTACGGTCATGTCACGAGGAGAGCCAGGGACGTGTACGGTCATGTCACGAGGGAGCCAGGGACGTGTACGGTCACGTCACGAGGGAGCCAGGGACGTGTATGGTCACGTCACGAGGAGAGCCAGGGACGTGTACGGTCACGTCACGAGGAGAGCCAGGGACGTGTACGGTCATGTCACGAGGGAGCCAAGGACGTGTACGGTCATGTCACGAGGAGAGCCAGGGACGTGTACGGTCATGTCACGAGGGAGCCAGGGACGTGTACGGTCATGTCACGAGGAGAGCCAGGGACGTGTACGGTCATGTCACGAGGGAGCCAGGGACGTGTACGGTCATGTCACGAGGAGAGCCAGGGACGTGTACGGTCATGTCACGAGGAGAGCCAGGGACGTGTACGGTCATGTCACGAGGGAGCCAGGGACGTGTACGGTCATGTCACGAGGAGAGCCAGGGACGTGTACGGTCACGTCACGAGGAGAGCCAGGGACGTGTACGGTCATGTCACGAGGAGAGCCAGGGACGTGTACGGTCATGTCACGAGGAGAGCCAGGGACGTGTACGGTCATGTCACGAGGAGAGCCAGGGACGTGTACGGTCATGTCACGAGGAGAGCCAGGGACGTGTACGGTCATGTCACGAGGGAGCCAGGGACGTGTACGGTCATGTCACGAGGAGAGCCAGGGACGTGTACGGTCATGTCACGAGGAGAGCCAGGGACGTGTACGGTCACGTCACGAGGGAGCCAGGGACGTGTACGGTCACGTCACGAGGAGAGCCAGGGACGTGTACGGTCATGTCACGAGGAGAGCCAGGGACGTGTACGGTCATGTCACGAGGGGGCCAGGGACGTGTACGGTCATGTCACGAGGAGAGCCAGGGACGTGTACTGTCACGTCACGAGGAGAGCCAGGGACGTGTACGGTCATGTCACGAGGAGAGCCAGGGACGTGTACGGTCATGTCACGAGGAGAGCCAGGGACGTGTACGGTCATGTCACGAGGAGAGCCAGGGACGTGTACGGTCATGTCACGAGGAGAGCCAGGGACGTGTACGGTCATGTCACGAGGAGAGCCAGGGACGTGTACGGTCATGTCACGAGGAGAGCCAGGGACGTGTACGGTCATGTCACGAGGAGAGCCAGGGACGTGTACGGTCATGTCACGAGGAGAGCCAGGGACGTGTACGGTCATGTCACGAGGAGAGCCAGGGACGTGTACGGTAAGGCACGAGGGGAGCCAGGGACGTGTACGGTCATGTCACGAGGGGAGCCAGGGACGTGTACGGTCACGTCACGAGGAGAGCCAGGGACGTGTACGGTCATGTCACGAGGAGAGCCAGGGACGTGTACGGTCATGTCACGAGGAGAGCCACGGACGTGTACGGTCATGTCACGAGGGAGCCAGGGACGTGTACGGTCATGTCACGAGGAGAGCCAGGGACGTGTACGGTCATGTCACGAGGAGAGCCAGGGACGTGTACGGTCACGTCACGAGGGAGCCAGGGACGTGTACGGTCACGTCACGAGGAGAGCCAGGGACGTGTACGGTCACGTCACGAGGAGAGCCAGGGACGTGTACGGTCATGTCACGAGGAGAGCCAGGGACGTGTACGGTCATGTCACGAGGGGGCCAGGGACGTGTACGGTCATGTCACGAGGAGAGCCAGGGACGTGTACGGTCATGTCATGAGGAGAGCCAGGGACGTGTACGGTCATGTCACGAGGAGAGCCAGGGACGTGTACGGTCATGTCACGAGGAGAGCCAGGGACGTGTACGGTCATGTCACGAGGGGGCCAGGGACGTGTACGCTCATGTCACGAGGAGAGCCAGGGACGTGTACGGTCATGTCACGAGGAGAGCCAGGGACGTGTACGGTCATGTCACGAGGAGAGCCAGGGACGTGTACGGTCATGTCACGAGGAGAGCCAGGGACGTGTACGGTCATGTCACGAGGAGAGCCAGGGACGTGTACGGTCATGTCACGAGGAGAGCCAGGGACGTGTACGGTCATGTCACGAGGAGAGCCAGGGACGTGTACGGTCATGTCACGAGGAGAGCCAGGGACGTGTACGGTCATGTCACGAGGAGAGCCAGGGACGTGTACGGTCATGTCACGAGGGGAGCCAGGGACGTGTACGGTCATGTCACGAGGGGAGCCAGGGACGTGTACGGTCATGTCACGAGGGGGAGCTCCACCCATTTTGCCCCAGTCAGGTGTAAAAGGTGTATAGGGCAGAGCTCATTCCTCTACACAGCAGCTGTGCCCATAAACATTAAGACTAGTGTCTCTTTTTCTTCTTTAAATCTTCTGTAAATAGCTGGATCAGGAGCAGTAGATCCTTTGTTTAATCATTTTCAACTGACTGTTTTTATCGTTTTATTATTGTGTACTGTATTTTTAGTCTCTCCTATGTTTCTCCCTCCCGCGTGGTGTGTGCACCAACGCATCCCCCACAGTCTCTGACACGTGCAAAACATGCATATATATGCAAACATATATATATATATATATATACATACATATATATATATATGCAATAGTATCGATAACGATATCGCCGTTCAAAGTCAACAAAACACAGCGCCAGAAAGCTCTATGTACATGTTGTGACATCGGGTACTCACCACGTGATGAAATAATAATCCATAGTTCCGTGAAACATCATTTTCGTAGCAAATCCGAATCGAGTTACTTCCTGGTTTCCAGGAACACAACGTTGCCGCTGTAGAGCGCATGCACGCATCTTGCCACGGGACGTGGCAGACAAACTGCTTAGTCCCAGGGCTGGCCAATGGAGGGCGGTGTGGGATAAATAAAGGCGAGATTCTCCCTATTACAAGTCAATCTACCATGTCCTATGACTAAAAAGATCTTATATTACAGTTAAAAATTTCAAAAAAATTACTGATTGGGGCTTTAATTATGGGTCGAGTTTATATATCGTTGCTGTCGGGACAGGACCTCGAATGTCACTTTTTTCACTTTTTTACTTTTTGTCATAAATCAGTGCCACTAGGCACCCTTCACGTCTCTGTGTGGGTTTTACCAAATGCAACCGATGGAAAAGCATTAAAACGAGTTTGTGAGTAATTCTCGTAACGCCATTCGCCCTCAATCTGTCCGGAAAAGACACACGGCAGATGCTCTGTGTATTTGTGATATCGTTTTGTTTAATCCTGGCTTCCTCTGACGTGAATAGATCAATAAAATGTTTTCCAGTGACTCCTAGGCTGCAAACTTGTTTTAACATGCAAATTGAAGTGGTTTCTGATGAGAATAAAGTAACGTTAACGTTACGTTATGTCAGACAGTTCTCATCCCCATCCCAAAGCCTTCGCCTCGGCCATGAGAGGCTGGGGAGCACTGCTGGTCGGCTGCGCGTGCCCCCGTGGCCCGGAGCTTGCGGCTCGTGCATGAGCATACCAGAGGGGAGACGGCCATCAGCGCCTGACTGGCCGGGAGAGAGCGCTTCCAAGTCGGACTGATAACATAAACAACATAATTTGAGCTTATCCACGTAAGATATTAATAATGTAATGACACATTCAGCAGGAAACTAACTATAATTAAGACATGTGCCAACTTTGACGACGTTTGGTTCAGTATTTTAAGAGCAAACAGGTTTTTGTTACTTCCTGAAAAGTTGCTGTTGTGGAGATTCAAGGTCCTGCCGCGACAGCGACGATATGTATGTATATATATATATGACTGTGGTTAAATGTGGTTACTTTCTTGTCAAAAGTTTGGAAGGAACAATGCATGCTGGGGGAAATATGCAAATGTGTTTGTCCAATGTGGTCCAATGGCATTGCTCTCTGTCAGAACTTGCTTGGATGTGCTGATGTTGGTTTAGTAGCAAAAGTAAACACAAGTTAATAGGAGCATTCACTATAGACTTTATAGTGAATGCTTTCCACAAAATCATGAACAATGAAGAAAACCAGAAGGAATACAGTTCTACTTTTACCAAATAAACCAAAATTGATGTTCTGCGACAAGTTATATCATCCTGAAAACCCAAATATTTGAAACTAGTAACATTATAAAATTATCTGTCAGTGCAATAAGGTAAATAAAATAAGTTGTTGGTCCCCCATAGTAAACATAAACATTATAATGACATCTTCCCATATCTGTCAACCTGTCACAAGTAGGTGGCTGACTCCTACTGGAACAATTTGGTGTACCCATTACACTTAACTCATTAGAATGCAACTTAATCCCCATCCCTGAACCCACAACCTCTGGCAACCTACTGCCAAAGTTGCCCCCTACCAGCCCACCCTAATGTAGCAGGCTCAAATCGGGCCTGGTCTACATTGCACTTCTATTGAATTGAAAATAAATCAAAGATTCAAGATCACAAAGTACATTTATTTGCATTCATTTGATTCCCAATCACGACACACTGGTAAGAATTATTAATATCAAATTAACTATGGACTATGAACTATTAACGACCGCACCACCAGTATATATATATATATATATATATATATATATATATATATATATATATATATATATATATATATATATATATATATTAGGGCTGTCAAACAATTAATTTTCTTAATCGCGATTAATCGTGCGATTAACTATAGTTAATTGCGATTAATCACATCTTTGTATCGCATGTTTAAAATGCCATTATTTTGCATTGCAAAGCATTTTTAATTAGATATTAATCATTCTTACCAGTGTGTCGTGATTGGGAATCAAATGAATGCAAATAAATGTACTTTGTGATCTTGAATTTTAGATTTATTTTCAATTCAATGGAAGTGCAATGTAGACAGGAGGTCACAAAATGTCTACAAAATGCATCTTGAATAGAAAATAAATGCACAATAATTGTAAACACGCTCCAGAACCGATACTTCCGGCGGCAGCGCTGTGGAGCAGTTGAAACCCAAAATGACACAGCCGAAGAAGGCTGTATCTGAGCTAAAAACTTTGGCAATTCCATGTGAATAATGGCTCGGTATTGGAAACTGTGTATTGATAACGTGTATATCGCGTGAAGCCATTGGAGCCGACCTCCCAGTGGTTAGAGGACCCGCGCATCCGAGACTCTGAAGGAAGAATGAGTGATGCATGAGTCTCGCGCTAGCTAGCTGGCTGCTAGCTGCTCTGGTATGCTTAGCTTTTAGGTGATAGCTCAAACTCGATGTACTTCGGTGATATTTTAATTCCGTTTTACACAAGGTGCAAACTACTGCTCTTGACTTGTCCACTGTGCCATTTGGGTGTTATTTAAAGTAAAACGAGCCATTTAGAAGCGCATTGCTGTCTTTAAGTCTTCCATGCCTCCACAGGCAGAAGACAGGAAACGGCTGCGAACGGCTTGACTACAAGTACGGGTGCAACGAAGGGACAAAATAGCGGCATGCGATTAACGCGATAAAAAAAAACACGTTATGGGCGGCACGCATTAACGTGCGATTAACGCGTTAACGCTGACAGCTCTAATATATATATATACAGTACTATAAGGGCTGTCAAACGATTAATTTTATTAATCGCGATTCATTTTGCGATTAACTATAGTTAATGGCGATTAATCACATCTTTGTATCGCATGTTTAAAATGCCATTATTTTGCATTTCAAAGCATTTTTAATTAGATATTAATCATTCTTACCAGTGTGTCGTGATTGGGAATCAAATGAATGCAAATAAATGTACTTTGTGATCTTGAATTTTAGATTTATTTTCAATTTAATAGAATTGCAATGTAGACAGGAGTTAACAATGTCTACAAAATGTATCTTGAATAGAAAATATACACACAATTGTAAACAGTGCAGTATACGCTCCAGAACCGATACTTCCGGCGGCGGCGCTGTGGAGCAGTCGAAACTAGGGATGCACATTTTCCGCAAATTCCAAACTCGATCATTGCTAACGTTAACAATCAATCAATCGATTAATTGTAATTAAAAATAAAAATAAATCCAAACCATACCAAATACGTTTTTTCCTCAATAAAATGTTTATTTATGCAGCAGCAACGTATTGTATATTTCTCACAGCATTGCATAGCATAGCCTACGCTATGAAACACATAAAAACGTGGAGGCATAACTTTTTAAACATGTCAACATTTGCCCAGAATCCTCACACACGCAGATTGTGACGCGAGGTTACTCCAGGCGAGCCAATTTATCCGAATGAACACTGTTCTACTTGAACAACATCTTATGACTTGTCTGAAAAGGGCTATAGTGATGTAGCAGAGTGTCCGGGTTTGCCTATTACTTACACTTTGTTAAAACAATAAACGAGATTCAGGCTGTAATGTTATAACACGTTTCCACATTCATTCTCAGTTAGCGCCTAGCGTTAGCACCATAGGTTAGCACACACTCTGGTCAACAACAAAATCCCTCACTTCCTCACTACAGCAAGTCTCGAGGGGACAAACACAGAGCCTTGCATACACGCTGAACACAGTCTGTTATTGCGCCCTCTGGAGGATCGTCGAAAAATTATTTGAAAACACCATTTAATGCGTTGCTTTTTGTTTTGTTTTGATCGAGTAATTTTTCTTTGCTCGAGTAAATCTTTAACAAGCAATTAATCGAGTTTCGATTAATTGTGTGCATCCCTAGTCGAAACCCAAAATGACACAGCCAAAGAAGGCTGTGTCTGAGCTAAAGACGTTGGCACTTCCATGTGAATAATGGCTTGGTATTGGAAACTATGTATTGATAACGTGTATATTGCGTGAAGCCATTGGAGCCGACCTCCCAGTGGTTAGAGGACTCGCGCATCCGAGACTCTGAAGGAAGAATGAGTGATGAGTCTCGCGCTAGCTAGCTGGCTAGCTGCTTTTAGGTGATAGCTCGCCTCAAACTCTATGTACTTCGGTGATATTTTAATTCCCTTTTACACAAGGTGCAAACTACGGTTCTTGACTTGTCCACTGTGCAATTTGGGGAGTTTTTTTAAGTAAAACCAGCCATTTACAAGCGTATTGCTGTCGTTCTTCTCTTCCATGCCTGCACAAACAGGAGACAGGAATAGGGATGTCAACGGTTAACCGTTAATCGATTAACCGTCGCTAACGTCGTTGTTCGGTTATTGCTGTCGGTCTATCAGTTAATATTATTATTATTATTATTATTATTTTATTTTATTTTATTTTATTTTTTTTGTCTATTTACTCAATGAGCTTATGCCCAAACAAGGCGTGTCTATTTAGATGCTGAAATGTTAATGCTTTTTGTGTTAGAAATTCTAACACAAAAAGAATTTGTGTTGAAATGTTGATGCTTTTTGTTAATGCTTGTTAATGCTTTTTGTGTTAGAAATTCTAACACAAAAAGCATTAACATTTCAGCATCTAAATAGACACGCCTTGTTTGGGCATGAGCTCATTAGTAAATAGACCTTTTTTTTTTTTTTTTTTTTTTTTTTTTTTATATTAAAAAATTATGAATTAACCGATAGGTTAATCGATTATTAGCGTCGGTTAATCGAAAGTGAAATTAACCGAAAATTGACATCCCTAGACAGGAAACCGAATGGCTTGACTACAAGTACGGGTGCGACGAAGGGACAAAATAGCGGCATGCGATTAACGCGATAAAAAAAAACGCGTTATGGTCGGCCCTTAATCGCATCCGGATTAACGTGTTAATGCTGACAGCCCTAATATATATATATATATATATATATATATATATACCTCCTAGTTACTGGAATCACTACACTCACAGAGCTAACATTGTCATGCTAAGCTAAAGAGTAGGCCGAAGCCCATAATGAGTATAGCAGCCAAAGCTAAGGCTGGAAAGAAACAGCAGCTAATACATCAAGTAGAGTCCAGCACCACCACACATAATAGTACATTAACAATATAAATTGAATAAATATAATTACTGTTTCAATGTGGCTAAAGACAGAGCTACCAAGCTACTCCAGCTTCCCAGTTGTCTAAGACAAACAGACATAATGTGGCTAAGAAGACAGAGCTACCAAGCTACCACAGCCTAAGGCCGTAACAGTAACCTATAGCCTTAGATAATAGCTGTGAATCCTGCTATATAAGCAGATCTTGTGAATTATACTGTGACATACATAGCAGCTAAAATAGACAGATACAGGCACTGGCCGTAAACTCTATATGAACTCGCCCCAGGAAACAAGCCTGTGTTATTACATTACGCTATCACTGATTGCAACTCTAGTGGCCAGGTAACTAAGTGCTGATAGATTGTTACAGTAAGTTTCAATGTACAGTGCTTAGATTCTTTACCAAGCCTGGTTTGTCAGACTACTTATGCAATGTCAGGCAGGTGCATTCTAATGCATAACACATTCCTATAGAGAGGAAGACGGACAGATTTTGATCCTACATCTCGCTGCTGTCGTGCCGAAACCTTGTATCTCCAAAAAAGCTATTTTTCACAAGGAAGAAAAAACTTTGTAATAGTAATTACAACATTACTAACCAGTAATATAACATCTTTCACTGGTCCAAAGTACCTGAAACGTTCACAGGTTATTTTTGGGTACCCCCTAAATCCATTTATGAAATAAAAAGAAAATGGCCAAATTTGGACATACAAGGTTTCTGCTCCTGTCGTTCTTGCAGCATGTTCATGGTGAAATCCGTGACTCTTTGGCTGTCGGAAGTGTGAACAGAAGTGGAAGTAGAATGCAGACCACTGCTTCCTCTATATGTCTATAGGATTTTGACCGCCACAAAAAGATGTTGACAATCTTTTTTTTTTCTTTTTTTTTACAGTGCACCTGAACGCAACCTGCAAGATACACGCTGAATAATTGTCCAAATGTTCATGTCATTCTGGCCAATACTTCTGTTATAGCATTTCAGTCTGGAATATGGAATGTCTTTCAATAATCTATGATTTAGCTGCTAAATTGTCAAATACCGCCATCTGCTCGCTACCCAGGCACTTAATGTATGTACTTAACCTAACTAACTTAACCTAACTAACTATCCGGTGTGCACAACATTGTCAGCCTAAACTCCGGCTGACACGCCAAAAACCTACAATCCGCTACAGAAAAATGGATATTGTTTGTTTATTAACTGGCCCCTCGCCATCTATCAATTCACGAAAGTGGCCCCCGGGCAAAGCAAGTTGAGTATCCCTGACCTATAGGGAGAAATTTAGTTTGTCATTGTAAACCCACAGCACAGTAATGATGACATGTTCTTCATAGATCTATTCATGCATTTTACTTTAAAATGTTTTAAAAAAAATCTTGCGGGGGGGCACGCCCCCGCACCCCCCTAGGGGGTCTGCGGTCCCCCACCACAAATACTCAAAATCCTGCCTCTATACATACAGGTTCCAAAATTAGCACCAGCCACCAGCCAAATGCGGGTAAAATATGCACGCGGCTGGTATATTTGCTTCACTCACCATCCAAAAACAAACAAAGGTAATCTATTGAGTGGCTGGTAAAATGTAAACAGTCACTAGCCATTTGGCCAGTGGAGACAATAATGTTAATTTTGGATCCTGTGTATAGATGTCGTGAAAATTTCAACTATGAAAAACAGCCTTGTTTTTAGCTTACTGCGAATGCATTTTTGGAAGGTTTTCGTAAGCCCAACCACAGAGAGTGAGCTGTGATCCTTCAGTTGTGTCGCAAGGTTTTCACATCACATCACAGCGCTGATGTCAATAATAAGACACGTTTGAAACAAGTCGGGGCTAGAGTCTTATATTTCTGCTATGATATCTATTAGTTTCCATGTTCAGTGTCAAGCCTCAGCATTGTGAACACTCCCTGATTCTGCATCTCTGTGTTGAAACAACTTCACTCTCCCACCACCCATGTCATGGTTTTCCACTCTCCTACACACAGATTAAAACAAAAACATGGATCTTTGTGAAGACTATAGCCTCTTACCGGTTCTCTTCCCACTGTAGTCACTGGATATTCTATATCTATAGCCTCTTACCGGTTCAATTCTCACTGTAGTCACTGGTTATTCTATAGCCTCTTACCGGTTCACTTTCCACTGTAGTCACTGGTTATTCTATAGCCTCTTACCGGTTCTCTTCCCACTGTAGTCACTGGATATTCTATATCTATAGCCTCTTACCGGTTCAATTCCCACTGTAGTCACTGGTTATTCTATAGCCTCTTACCGGTTCACTTTCCACTGTAGTCACTGGTTATTCTATAGCCTCTTACCGGTTCACTTCCCACTGTAGTCACTGGTTATTCTATAGCCTCTTACCGGTTCTCTTCCCAATGTAGTCACTGGTTATTCTATAGCCTCTTACCGGTTCTCTTCCCACTGTAGTCACTGGTTATTCTATAGCCTCTTACCGGTTCTCTTCCCACTGTAGTCACTGGTTATTCTATAGCCTCTTACCGGTTCTCTTCCCACTGTAGTCACTGGTTATTCTATAGCCTCTTACCGGTTCTCTTCCCACTGTAGTCACTGGTTATTCTATATCTATAGCCTCTTACCGGTTCTCTTCCCACTGTAGTCACTGGTTATTCTATAGCCTCTTACCGGTTCTCTTCCCACTGTAGTCACTGGTTATTCTATAGCCTCTTACCGGTTCACTTTCCACTGTAGTCACTGGTTATTCTATATCTATAGCCTCTTACCGGTTCTCTTCCCACTGTAGTCACTGGTTATTCTATAGCCTCTTACCGGTTCTCTTCCCACTGTAGTCACTGGTTATTCTATAGCCTCTTACCGGTTCTCTTCCCAATGTAGTCACTGGTTATTCTATATCTATAGCCTCTTACCGGTTCTCTTCCCACTGTAGTCACTGGTTATTCTATAGCCTCTTACCGGTTCTCTTCCCACTGTAGTCACTGGTTATTCTATAGCCTCTTACCGGTTCTCTTCCCACTGTAGTCACTGGTTATTCTATAGCCTCTTACCGGTTCTCTTCCCAATGTAGTCACTGGTTATTCTATATCTATAGCCTCTTACCGGTTCTCTTCCCACTGTAGTCACTGGTTATTCTATAGCCTCTTACCGGTTCTCTTCCCACTGTAGTCACTGGTTATTCTATAGCCTCTTACCGGTTCTCTTCCCAATGTAGTCACTGGTTATTCTATATCTATAGCCTCTTACCGGTTCTCTTCCCACTGTAGTCACTGGTTATTCTATAGCCTCTTACCGGTTCTCTTCCCACTGTAGTCACTGGTTATTCTATAGCCTCTTACCGGTTCTCTTCCCACTGTAGTCACTGGTTATTCTATAGCCTCTTACCGGTTCTCTTCCCAATGTAGTCACTGGTTATTCTATAGCCTCTTACCGGTTCTCTTCCCACTGTAGTCACTGGTTATTCTATAGCCTCTTACCGGTTCTCTTCCCACTGTAGTCACTGGTTATTCTATAGCCTCTTACCGGTTCTCTTCCCAATGTAGTCACTGGTTATTCTATATCTATAGCCTCTTACCGGTTCTCTTCCCACTGTAGTCACTGGTTATTCTATAGCCTCTTACCGGTTCTCTTCCCACTGTAGTCACTGGTTATTCTATAGCCTCTTACCGGTTCTCTTCCCACTGTAGTCACTGGTTATTCTATAGCCTCTTACCGGTTCTCTTCCCAATGTAGTCACTGGTTATTCTATATCTATAGCCTCTTACCGGTTCTCTTCCCACTGTAGTCACTGGTTATTCTATAGCCTCTTACCGGTTCTCTTCCCACTGTAGTCACTGGTTATTCTATAGCCTCTTACAGGTTCTCTTCCCACTGTAGTCACTGGTTATTCTATAGCCTCTTACCGGTTCTCTTCCCAATGTAGTCACTGGTTATTCTATAGCCTCTTACCGGTTCTCTTCCCACTGTAGTCACTGGTTATTCTATAGCCTCTTACCGGTTCTCTTCCCACTGTAGTCACTGGTTATTCTATAGCCTCTTACCGGTTCTCTTCCCAATGTAGTCACTGGTTATTCTATATCTATAGCCTCTTACCGGTTCTCTTCCCACTGTAGTCACTGGTTATTCTATAGCCTCTTACCGGTTCTCTTCCCACTGTAGTCACTGGTTATTCTATAGCCTCTTACCGGGTCTCTTCCCAATGTAGTCACTGGTTATTCTATATCTATAGCCTCTTACCGGTTCAATTCCCACTGTAGTCACTGGTTATTCTATAGCCTCTTACCGGTTCAATTCCCACTGTAGTCACTGGATATTCTATATCTATAGCCTCTTACCGGTTCAATTCCCACTGTAGTCACTGGTTATTCTATAGCCTCTTACCGGTTCACTTCCCACTGTAGTCACTGGTTATTCTATAGCCTCTTACCGGTTCTCTTCCCACTGTAGTCACTGGTTATTCTATAGCCTCTTACCGGTTCTCTTCCCAATGTAGTCACTGGTTATTCTATATCTATAGCCTCTTACCGGTTCAATTCCCACTGTAGTCACTGGTTATTCTATAGCCTCTTACCGGTTCTCTTCCCAATGTAGTCACTGGTTATTCTATATCTATATTCAATTCCACCAGTCCTTGTTGTTTCTGTTTCTTCCCCTGCTTTTCATCATCTTCGCCATATGGTACTCCAGGATAGGACTATAGCTTGTTAGACTAGCTTGCTAGTTCCACTTCCGTCTCTGCACCGCACGCTGCCTGCCTCACAACAATGCTGCTCACAACAAACACACACCGGTTAAAGTGGGCGTAACTTTTCCTGCATGCTTCTACATGACAGCCAATCACCAGCCGTATTAGAGCGTGGTGTGCAAGCATATCGCATGCTTATAGGCTCAATGACGCTGTTTTGTTTTGGTATCGAAAATTGGTATCGATTGACAAGGGAGGCTTCGATACCCCTTAGTATCGATGCTTTTATTTCGGTGCCAAGTAAGTATCGAAACTCGATACCAAGCCCTAATTGTGATAAAAAAATCCTAAGGAACCAGTTGTGTAGTGTAAACTCCCCAGTCTTTTCATTATCTGTTAAGATTGCCAAAGTTGAGGGGCACGGTGGGGCAGTGGTAAGCGCCTTCGCCTCACAGCTAGAAGGTCCTGGGTTCGATTCCCACCTGGGACGCTGTGAGTACTGAAAGAGTGCGTGCCCGTCCGCATGTCCTTGAGTGACCACCGCCCGGGTGGTGTCGTCAAAAGGGCCTTTCTGTGTGGAGTTTGCATGTTCTCCCCGGGTTTCCTTCATATAGGAACCCCACACCAAAACATGCAATATCCTGGTTGCTGATGTGGTGCCTCCTCTGGTCGTTAGGGGCGCCTGTTCGGAGGGAGGGGATCTCGTTGGAATAGCGTGATCCTCCCACGTGCTATGTCCTACCGGTGAAGCTTCCCCCGTCAGGTGAAAAGAAGTGGCTGGCTACTGCCCATGTCTCGGAGGAAGCATGGACCCAGTTTTGGCTTGTCCCAGATCGGCAGAGGGTGGAGCAGCAACCAGGAAAAATAAATTCAAATTAGCACTACAATTGGGATTAAAAAATCAAAAAAAAAAAAAAAAAAAAAGATTGCCAAAGTTGTCTAGTGTATCTGCTACATTAGCTGACATCAGAGACTTCCTGCTAATTAGTGTTCACATTCACAACATCTTGACAGTGTGCAGCCTTAGCTGACATCAGAGGGATGGAGAGGTGAGCAGGACGCCGTACTCATCATACCTGAGTATAAATAAGGAGCCGTCCTATAAATACTCTACTACTGCTAGTCTGACGTTCCAGAGTTTAGGACCCACTGCCAGCCTGACGTTCCAGAGTTTAGGACCTATACTGCCAGTCTGACGTTCCAGAGTTTAGGACCTACTGCCAGTAGGGTTGTCGATTGGCGATCAGATCGTATATATTGCAGACTCAATGGCTGAAATGACGATTGATTTTCCCTAGCCAATCTCAATCGCCCCCGCCCCCGTGTGTGGCTGCTCCCTGACCCCGCCCCCGTGTGTGGATGCTCCCTGAGAGCAGCAGAGATGTGACTGAGCAGAGTGTGTGTTCAGACCAGACCATTAACAAACTCTACTAGCCTCCTGCATTCAAACATGCCAGTCAGAGGCTGTAATTAATCGTCCTACCTGTCCGTCTTGCAGTGCTGCGGGAGGATGAAAGCAATCCATTCCAGTCTGTCCAAACTTAATACTGATCTAATCCCAGTATGAGATGCAGGGAAATATATTATAGTAGCTGATGTGTTAGAAGATCATTGTCACATTGTCCAGACAGTCTTGCTATAGTATAGCGTTATATTTTACATGTTTGCTATATTTAAACTGCCATGAGATTTGTTGGCGGGGATAAAAGTCGCTGTGTGGGCGGAGGCTCACTTTTAAAAGTCTATAGGCTACGTGTGTCTATGTGCCTTGGTGCGACAATATCACTGCATCTCATGTTCAGTTTAACATTATTCGTATTTTATCTGATCAACGTTACTCCGAGCCGATGGTGAGCAGGCAAGTCAGTGGAGAACGAGTGAAAAAAAGAAAAGAGGCAGACTGAGACGCAGATCAAAGGGCAAGCGCCTGCAAACAGGACTGCAATCAGACCTTACTAACGAGGCTCACCACGGACACCAGAAACATGTCCAAATATACAGCAGCAGCATCCATTCACTGACAAATAGTCCGAACAACACACACTCACTGCTGCGCCACACATCTCTCTGCAAGTTGCCAGCGTCCACTGACACACACACACTGTCCGACCACGGTTGCGATGACATCGTGCATTGGCGATGTCAAAGGGTGGTGATTGGATGATCTGACTGAGGTCAAGATCACGCGACTCTAACTGCCAGTCTGATGTTCCAGAGTTTAGCATCTATACTGCCAGCCTGACGTTCCAGAGTTTAGGACCTACTGCCAGTCTGACGTTCCAGAGTTTAGGACCTACTGCCAGTCTGACGTTCCAGAGTTTAGGACCTACTGCCAGTCTGACGTTCCAGAGTTTAGGACCTACTGCCAGTCTGACGTTCCAGAGTTTAGGACCTACTGCCAGCCTGACGTTCCAGAGTTTAGGACCTACTGCCAGTCTAACGTTCCAGAGTTTAGGACCTACTGCCAGTCTGACATTCCAGAGTTTAGGACCTACTGCCAGCCTGACGTTCCAGAGTTTAGGACCTACTGCCAGTCTAACGTTCCAGAGTTTAGGACCTACTGCCAGTCTAACGTTCCAGAGTTTAGGACCTACTGCCAGCCTGATGTTCCAGAGTTTAGGACCTACTGCCAGTCTGACGTTCCAGAGTTTAGGACCTACTGCCAGTCTAACGTTCCAGAGTTTAGGACCTACTGCCAGTCTGACGTTCCAGAGTTTAGGACCTACTGCCAGCCTGACGTTCCAGAGTTTAGGACCTACTGCCAGTCTGACGTTCCAGAGTTTAGGACCTACTGCCAGTCTGACGTTCCAGAGTTTAGGACCTACTGCCAGTCTGACGTTCCAGAGTTTAGGACCTACTGCCAGTCTGACGTTCCAGAGTTTAGGACCTACTGCCAGTCTGACGTTCCAGAGTTTAGGACCAGGACATATTAGAAGGCGCCTGCCAGATGCTGCAGTGTTGCAGATAAAGGAGAATGAGAGTTTGTGCAGGTCCTGTTCAGACCCAACTGAATGACTTCATTTCAGTGTGTCATTATGATGTCTTGATGGACAGTTTAGTGTGCTTTCATGAATACTCACTAAGGACAATCTGTCTTACACCACCTCATCTGTCATCTTACTGTACATACTGTAGAGTTCTAAAACATGGTGAGGGTAACTGCAATGCGATTTGCCTGGGTCAAGGGTTAATTTTTTGGTGATTATCACTTGGATGTGGATGTTTAGTCATTTTTTGTGGAAGTTGAATGTTTCTAGCTGGGAAACCAATACACCTGTTATGGCTTCTTTTTTGTTTTGTTTTAGATTTTTAGTTTCAGGATGAGCCTTATATACTTGTTTTGTTTTCGGCTTGTCACGTAGTTTGGTGCAGGGTTGAATTATTCTGTATTGCTTGAATTTAATAAACTTGTCTTACCTACAAAGAAGTTCACAATGTTAGTCATCATTACTGTAGTATGCTGTGGTATCACGAATAGAGTATTTGGGGCCGTGTCCACAGATACTTTTGTTTTAGCTGCCAGCACCTTTCTGCAATTCATTCTCTATGGACGTGCTAGGAGCACTCCTTTCTCTAGCACCGCGCATGGTGTTTCAGCACTCTGGGCATCTAGTGTTTTTGGGCGGAGCGCTCTCCGCACCTCAAGTATAAAACAGTTCAACATTTGGAGAAGAGCACTGCTCACTCATTTTTTCGACCAGACAATCAAAATCAAGGAAGAGGCGGGACTAAAAGATGTTAAAAGCAAAGCCTGGAGAGATGTCTCTCCCTTTTTGGGGGGGTTTCGGGTGAGAATTATTAATTGTATTATCTTGTTGGGTTGACGTTAGCTTGCTATTTACCTTGTTATGCTAGCTGGCTAACGTTAGCTAGTAACGGTCTGTGCATGTTCTGGACATGCTTATGTTTGATATCGAAAGCACTCCGCCATGAACTAACAAAGAAACAAAAAACAAAACAATCAAATGTCACCTGTGGATACTTTCCACATGGATACCCCCCCCCCCCCTGCTTATTTCTCATGTAATTATTTACTTCATGTACAGATAAGGCCAGCCCTCTGCTCTCCCTTCCCTCTCTCCTTATGCCAGCTAAGCAGTACTTGTGACAATGAAGGTGGCGTCACACTTTTGAACCTTCTGTAACTCATTTGGACACCGTCAGCCTGTGTTGGGTTGTAAGCTTGGCCAGTTCTGCCTAAAGCCATGCCTAAAATTCTGTCACAGTCAATTACATGGAAACATTCCAACATCCGCTGCCTCTCTTCCCCCCTGTCCTCTGTCTGAATTCCATAAACAAGTGTCGTCTTTCCAATGACCATGAGGGAGCCATCCATGAGCAGTTACTGTAGCTCATGCTCATTGGTCAATGGGTCAGGGAGGAGGGGAGGAGGGGAGGGGAGAGTCACTCTAACTCATGTAAATGGCTTTCTCTTGCCCCGTCCTACAAACATGGCCCAAAACATATTTGTTTGAATATATTCGACTGCTTTTTTTTCTCCTTTTGCATGGCAAGGCAAACCAATACAACCAGAGAGCTTATATAACTACTTGGTATATTTATTTGAACATAAACTTTTATTTAATTTAAACATAAACATTGGGTTTTTTTTTTGCATTTATTCAGTCAGTGCTAATATAGTACCGTAGTAGCATACACTTTTGTAATGTTTTTAAATAACCAGGCAAACAATGTATGTTTTTATGTTGCCCTCTTGGCCAGGTTTTTTTTACCTGTTTTTTGTAAACAAAAAACAAAAAACTTTTTAAAATAATACTTTGAATATTGGTTTTCATAGACAAATATCCTTTTAATTTTGATATTCGAATATATATAATATTCTTTGACAGCCCTACTACACAATCAGCTGTTGTGGCCAATTCAAGTATTGGTAACACTTTACAATAAGGGTTAGTTAATGCTTAATAGGCAGTAACTAACTAGCCCTTAATTAACAGTTAACTACCGTAAATTCCGGACTATAAGGCGCACCGGTGTATAAGCCGCACCTGCAAAGTTGACTGTTTTTTACATATATAAGCCGCACCGGACTATAAGCCGCGGGTGTTTTGATGTTTAATTACCATATGTAAGGGTTCGTGCACAGAAGGGATTGTCGGGAAAGAGATGGCTGTTTGGGGAAGCTCCCATTTATTAACATTTCAACAAAACAAGTTGCATATTTGCATAACGTATTCAAGTGTTACCATTTAGTGCAATAGTAGCTACAGAACATGTACTGTGCTGTGTAAATTTAGGGGTCCTTGGCATGAAAAAGGTTGAAAACCACTGATCTACATTATAGCCTACAGTAGTACCATAACAAAAAACAAAGCTTACAGCGCTTGACGAGGCAATATCAATGGCTAAATTAAATGTGTTTTTTTTAAAGTGCAAAATAAAGTGCCTGTAACACGACAGTAAGCGCGTAAGCCTAAAGTTGCAGTAACACGGCTGCTTAAAATATATGGTAATCAGCCTACCAGAAAAGTCATTAATCCTCGTCTTCATCTTTTAGGCTAAGGTGCAGTACACGGCTGTAACCAGAAAAGTCAAGTCATTAATCCTCATCTTCGTCTTCTTCCTGCGTACTAAAACCACCAAAGTCCTCATCTTCAGTGTCGGAAACGAACAGGCTCAGGGTGGCTTCGTCAGCCACTCTCCTCTCTCCTTCGTTGTCGCTCTCAAAACCAACGAACTCCTCTCGTCACTGTCGGAAGCGAACAGCCTCTGAAGGCCCTCAGCTGTGGCGGCGTCCTCCTCTTCATCACGCAGCAGTCCAGCCTTTCGGAACCCGTTGGTGATCGTGGATGTTTTGACACTCCTCCACGCTGTCAGGATCCACTGGCAAACTTGAGCCTTCAGTCGGATCTGAACGGCACCTCGGCCGTCTGCTCTCTGTGTCAACACCCTGATGCCAAGGTTACGTGCTGCTGCTCGATTTCCTTCTTTCCTTCTTCTTCTCGCCGCCATCGTCGTAACACAGCCAGTTCTCCATCTTTTGAAGCATGATGTTAGATTACAACGAGCTAGTTGTGTGGCTTAGCCTTCCAAAATGTTGCCGTTAGTTTTTTAGAATGTAATACATAGAATTGGGAATGTTACATTCAATTTCATTCAGACTGTCTTTCAGGCTCAATCGCTGCCATTTTCCCCCCGGAGCGAGGGAGGAGGGAGGGTGTTTTACTGTAGTGGCTGAGAGAGCGTAGTGGCACAGTGCTCCAATCAGGTCGCGAGGCACATTTTTTGCAACATCATCCAATCAGGGTCTCGCTCTCGTAATGTCTGTCTTGCTCTCGTTCTGCCTCATACCAACATCCATAGATTTTGGAGGTTCCCGAGTGGCCGTTTGCTGAAAAAATCCATAGATAAGCGCACCGTTATATAAGCCGCAGGGGCCAAAAAAGCCCAAAAAACGGGAAAAAAGCCGCGGCTTATAGTCCGGAATTTACGGTAATGTGTCTAGTAATCATTTACAGATGCAGCAATCTTCACTTGGCAACCGGGCCATTCGAACGCCAGCCAAAAAGATCCTTGGCAGATTAAACAAAGAGAAAACAGAAACTTACCTTAAGCTAATATACTTAAACTTAACATAACATAACGCAAACCAATTCAACCACATAATAAACAATATATGGATATCATTAGTTTTCTCTAAAGCAGTGCTGACCAATTTGGGGCCTGCGCGCTAAGTTTGGCCCGCGCTCTGTTTGTTTTGGCCCGTCACGGATTTGGGATTTTTTTTTTTTTTTTTTTTTTTAACCCCCTGGATGGACCCCCGAGATGTACAATAAAGCTGATTTTCAAAGTACCTTGAGGATTTTTCAAGTTGTGAATTAAGTCAAATTTCTCTCTTGATTACAAAGGTGCAAAATACAACTGTTTTTAACTGGGTGTTTACTGATTAAATGTTTAAGCTCCCCACAAATGCAGATGTTTTTTTAAATATATATAACCAATTGCAAATTATTACAATTACCAAACAGATAAAAAGTAGATTATTATATTGAAATGTTATTTTAGATTTAGAATGTTAATTTTCTATAAAACACAATACATTTTAATGTAATTCCACAACGTTTATTTTTGGCCCTCGGCCCTCCACCCAGATTGAGTTTTGGCCCTTCATGGGAAATAAAATGGGCACCCCTGCTCTAAAGCAATGTCCCTTATGGTGTAACAAAGTTCAGTTCTCTGGTATGGCAGCTGCATGGCAGTCAAAAGGCCTTCAGGTGGGAGCACCAACAGAAGATCGCTGCCACTGTACTAATGGTTTTCATCTGTTAACTAAGTATTAATTTACACAGTATTTAATAGTTTAGGTTAGGGTTAGTTAATGCTAAGGGCTAGGGTTAATAAGCATTAACTAAGGGTTAGTTAATGCTCATTAAGCCTTATTAAGCATGAACTAACCATTAATTAATGTACCCTATCTTATTGTAAAGTGTTACCTAAGTATCCACAGGCCTTTTCTTCAAAAAGGTTAAAGAAGCAGCCAGCCACCTCCCTTGCATAAGGCCCACATGAGCCTCAGCTATTGTGTTGCCATAACAAACGAGGGAGGGGAGATTTAAGCCTTTCTAATGGTGTGAAATTCCTCCGGTGGATTAGTTTGTCTGAGTGTCTAACAAACGAGTGGAGATGCCTTTTTGGCCTGGACACGCTTAAACCCTAAACCCCCACCTAATTCCAGTGTACATGTCAGTACATGTCAGATGTGACAGGATGATGTTAGGCCTGGCTATGCAATCAATAGATGATCATGAAGATGTTTTGTGAAAGTTACCCTGGTAATGTTCTTATACTACCAACTTAGACCCTCACTTTCAGCCTGTCTTGAAATTGTAAAATAGCTAAAACATTTACCTACTGACCCCCCCCCCCCCCTCTCTCTGTTCCAGCTCGTCAACCAGAACAGGGGAGACGAGCAGTTCTGCAGTGGCGGGCCAGTCGAAGCCCAGCGGGCCGACCCATAAGATCTGTTTAGTGTGTTCGGACGAGGCCTCAGGGTGCCACTATGGGGTCGTCACCTGTGGCAGCTGCAAGGTTTTCTTCAAGAGGGCCGTAGAAGGTATCCAATCACTCACTCAGTCACTTACAAAAGACAAAATACTGTCAAACTAAAGTAAACTTATTTCTAATCAATTTATTATTGGAAAAACACCAATCCTTTTGCGATCAATTATTTTAACTCATTTGACTCATTCCTGCCGCACGCTATAGCTGATCAATTTTAGGTCCAGACGATATTTCAGCTAATAATAATAATAATAATAAATATCAGCATGAGACGTCGTCGGACAAAGACGGAAGGGGAGGGACGTCCGCTGTACAGCGGAAACCCAGACATATCGGCCGTCTGTCCCAGTGTCATATTAGTCGTCAGACTGATGGGTGCCCAGATTGCCTTGCTGCTGCATTGGTAGCCAAGAGAGAAATTAAAACTAAAATAAGCAAAGTTACCCAAGTTTATTTAGAAAGAATGGGTTAAAAAGTGAGAGTTGGGACACAGGGGCCCACATGCCTGCCTTTACCTAGGGCCCCCAAATCACTAAGTCTGCCCCTGGTAAACGCTGGATACTCAACTCACATTTGATAGTACTAGCTCGGCCGCTGCATGGGCTTGGCCGCCCTGCAGCTCGCCAAGCTGGCCCTGCAGCTCACATACACAGCTCGGCTGCTGTGCGGCCTCGCCTGCTCTATTGGCATGCGTAGCACACAATTGGTCAACTTTGCATCACTGATGACATCCCTCACTGATATCCATCTTTATTTTGCTATAGTTTGAATAATGCACCTTGTCGTGTTTGGTGTGAGAGCATGTTATGATAGTTAGAGAACAAGTTAGGCAACAAACATACATGCGTTTCCTTTTCCTTCCGTTTGTTAGCGATCCATCATTTCGTAATGGATCGTGGCCGTATTTACACCAGGCCATAATCACAGTCGCATATTCATGCTGGTGTATTCTTAATTAGGTGGCCACAACATTGTACATGTGCACCTAGTAGCAATGGTTAGCATCCATTAGCTTTGTACGTTTTGTCCCAAAGATTCTTCTTCATTTGAATTACATGAGATTATGCTGTTCAGCTTGTTGCACATCAGTGCAATGTCTTACTTCTCTCTCATTTCTTAGGTTATGAAAAATAAGGTTTATATTTATCAGAATCCAAGATTATGGAGGTACAGTGGGGTTGTTTTGGAAGCTGAGAAATCCTCATGGGTTTGAATCCTAGTCCTCACCTTTTGCATGCTATCCTCTCTTTCTCTTGCCTTTCCTATCTCTCTCCACTGCACGCTATGTCTCTAACAGACATGCATTAGAATTGTTTTAATAAACAACAAGGAGCTACATATAGTCTAGTCCTACACTATTATTACTAAGTTCCTATTTCAATAATAAGCGATTTGTCTTATACAGGTACAGGCATACTGTACTGTAGTACTGTCACTTGTAGGGGTAAGACATTCATGTACAGGCATACTGTACTGTAGTACTGTCACTTGTAGGGGTAAGACATTCATGTACAGGCGTACTGTACTGTAGTACTGTCACTTGTAGGGTTAAGACATTCATGTACAGGCATACTGTACTGTAGTACTGTCGGTTGTAGGGGTAAGACATTCATGTACAGGCACACTGTACTGTAGTACTGTCACTTGTAGGGGTAAGACATTCATGTACAGGCATACTGTACTGTAGTACTGTCGGTTGTAGGGGTAAGACATTCATGTACAGGCACACTGTACTGTAGTACTGTCACTTGTAGGGGTAAGACATTCATGTACAGGCATACTGTACTGTAGTACTGTCGGTTGTAGGGGTAAGACATTCATGTACAGGCACACTGTACTGTAGTACTGTCACTTGTAGGGGTAAGACATTCATGTACAGGCATACTGTACTGCAGTACTGTCACTTGTAGGGGTAAGACATTCATGTACAGGCGTACTGTACTGTAGTACTGTCACTTGTAGGGTTAAGACATTCATGTACAGGCATACTGTACTGTAGTACTGTCGCTTGTAGGGGTAAGACATTCATGTACAGGCGTACTGTACTGTAGTACTGTCGCTTGTAGGGGTAAGACATTCATGTACAGGCATACTGTACTGTAGTACTGTCGGTTGTAGGGGTAAGACATTCATGTACAGGCATACTGTACTGTAGTACTGTCACTTGTAGGGTTAAGACATTCATGTACAGGCATACTGTACTGTAGTACTGTCGCTTGTAGGGGTAAGACATTCATGTACAGGCGTACTGTACTGTAGTACTGTCGCTTGTAGGGGTAAGACATTCATGTACAGGCATACTGTACTGTAGTACTGTCGGTTGTAGGGTTAAGACATTCATGTACAGGCATACTGTACTGCAGTACTGTCGGTTGTAGGGGTAAGACATTCATGTACAGGCATACTGTACTGCAGTACTGTCGGTTGTAGGGGTAAGACATTCATGTACAGGCATACTGTACTGTAGTACTGTCACTTGTAGGGGTAAGACATTCATGTACAGGCATACTGTACTGTAGTACTGTCGGTTGTAGGGGTAAGACATTCATGTACAGGCATACTGTACTGTAGTACTGTCACTTGTAGGGTTAAGACATTCATGTACAGGCGTACTGTACTGTAGTACTGTCGCTTGTAGGGGTAAGACATTCATGTACAGGCATACTGTACTGCAGTACTGTCACTTGTAGGGTTAAGACATTCATGTACAGGCGTACTGTACTGTAGTACTGTCACTTGTAGGGGTAAGACATTCATGTACAGGCATACTGTACTGCAGTACTGTCGGTTGTAGGGGTAAGACATTCATGTACAGGCATACTGTACTGTAGTACTGTCGGTTGTAGGGGTAAGACATTCATGTACAGGCATACTGTACTGTAGTACTGTCACTTGTAGGGTTAAGACATTCATGTACAGGCGTACTGTACTGTAGTACTGTCGCTTGTAGGGGTAAGACATTCATGTACAGGCGTACTGTACTGCAGTACTGTCACTTGTAGGGTTAAGACATTCATGTACAGGCATACTGTACTGCAGTACTGTCACTTGTAGGGTTAAGACATTCATGTACAGGCATACTGTACTGCAGTACTGTCACTTGTAGGGTTAAGACATTCATGTACAGGCATACTGTACTGTAGTACTGTCACTTGTAGGGGTAAGACATTCATGTACAGGCGTACTGTAATGCAGTACTGTCACTTGTAGGGGTAAGACATTCATGTACAGGCATACTGTACTGTAGTACTGTCGCTTGTAGGGGTAAGACATTCATGTACAGGCGTACTGTAATGCAGTACTGTCGCTTGTAGGGGTAAGACATTCATGTACAGGCGTACTGTAATGCAGTACTGTCGCTTGTAGGGGTAAGACATTCATGTACAGGCACACTGTACTGCAGTACTGTTTCTTGTAGGGTTAAGACATTCATGTGCAGGCATACTGCACTGCAGTACTGTCGCTTGTAGGGGTAAGACATTCATGTACAGGCATACTGTACTGTAGTACTGTCGCTTGTAGGGGTAAGACATTCATGTACAGGCATACTATAATAATAATAATAATAATAGAAATTTATTTCGGTCCATTTGTCAGTTTCACATAAATGCACTGCAGTAATAATGTACATTATACAATAAGGGGACCGAAAAGGTGTAGGCTGAAGCCGTAGCTTATGTATACCTATACCCTTTTTACATTTCAATACATCAAACACAAAATAAGACAGTTGTAAGAATCAATTAACAACGAAAAGCAATATTTACATTAGATCGTAGAAGCATTAAGATAGTTTTGTATACTTGGTTATACTAAGGTTTTGTATTTATGAAGTGCTCTAAGTTTAGGAACGCACAAAAAGGTGTGGACCAAAGCAACTCAGCAGGTAACTATAATAACAAAGCAAAAAAATGAGCTGCTTAGAGTTTAAAGATAAATAAATTTAATAAGAAGTCATTTGTACCTGCGTACTTCACAGTTAACAGACAGTGTACATCTTCACAAAGTTGATACGGGCAACAACACAAAACGCAACGCGTTTCAACCGTTGGTTTTCGTCAGGCTGTATGGAAGGGCGTCGGCCGCCGCGCCTGGATAAATAGAGAACATAGCCTACATGGTACAGGTAACGTGGAGTGACGTGGAGGGGGCAGAGCCCTGACATCAGAGGAAAAGGTATGCTCTACTAGGATAGACAGAACTAGCAGAGATCCATAAATGATGATATATTACAAAAATATTCCAAAAATAGGCTACATGTCACATCAATAATGCTGTAGGAAAATACAGGATTCAGGATTCAGGATTCAATACTTTATTGCCATGTCAACAGAGTTGATTGGAATTTGTTTCAGTGCAGCTCTAAAGAACAGACATAAAAACAGACATAACAAATCACAGTTTCAGACACAAAAGAGAATAAAAAAGTGGAAAAAAAACACTACATAAAATATGAGAGAGGCTGAAATAGATAAATAAAGTGCACAGTTTTACAAGCAGCATTTGTTCAGAAAAGCAGTATCGAGCTGCTTATAAAGTGCAATTCAAGTTCAAGTTCAATTCAAGCCTACGGATTTAAGGTGCGATTTAAGGTGCGAATGCAAAGAGGGTCAGCGTTCAGGAGGCGAACCGCCTCAGGATAAGTGCTGTTCCTGAGACGGGAGGTCCTGCACCTCAGGTCCTATCCTGTTGATGTTAATGCAAAGCATATCAGCAAAATAGCGCAAGAATCGCACAGAGCAATACATATAATTAATCAATAATAAATATAAATGTAACAGTAGGCATTCCAGTAATGCAGACTTCATGATCTAACTAAATAAAGCATGTGAGGTCCAGCTCCTCATTGAGTCCATTAGGAGCGGAGGTATCCAGCCTGTGGATCCAGTGCGCTTCACGCTGGAGAAGCGTCCTGTCCAGGTCGCCACCCCTCGGATGGGGTTTGACAATGTCTATGGCCCAGAAGCGGAGGTCTGTGACACTATGGTTATGTCGAATAAAGTGATCGACGAGAGGGGCCTTGGTGTCCTGACACCGGAGCGTGCTCTTGTGCTCCGTGATCCGTATTCGTAACGGACGCGAGGTCTTCCCTGTACCAGAGCGGGCAGGGGCAAGAAATGGCATACACCACTCCCTGCGAGGCGCAGGTGGTGAGGTGTTTGAGATGGACGGTGTGTCCGTTGGGGAAAGTGAGTGATTTAGCCTTGGTGGTCTGTGGGCAGCAAGCGCAGTGTCCGCACGGGAAATGACCTTTAGGGGGAGGACGGGAATCGATAGTGGTTTGTGTTGTTATGTTGGGGGTGACAAGCGTCTTGACTAGACAGTCCCTAATGTTTTGATTTCGGGAGAAGGCGATCCTGGGGGGTGTGGCGAAGACACCATGAACCTGTAGCACTCTCCAGAATTTAAGCAGGCTCCGCTTGATTCTATTGGCCAACGGGGAGTACTGCAGGGTCACTGTCACCCTGGGCGAGGGAGGGTCTGATATTCTCGGCTGGAGCAGGATGTCCCGGTGGGAGTGTAGTGCGCGTTTGTATGCATGTGAGATGGGTCTCCGCTAGGGATGTAGGTACTACCGGTACTACCCCCGAACCGCGGTACTATTGCTGTAGAACAGGTTCTATACTAAGATTTAAAAAGACCCGGTACTTTTCCGACCGCTGCTATGACTGATAATGGTCAATATGAGCCTGTCTCTTTAAGAAATGCGCTGGAGTGAGTGACGTCATATCCACATGTCAAGCGGTGAGGAAAAGAGTTTGAAGAAAAAAAGCAGCTGAGCACTGAGCAGACCCGCGCACATTAAAAGCAAACTAGCAAAGTAGGCAGGCTAAACACAAAGCCTCTCCCAGCCCAGTTAGTAGCAGCAGCTGTGCCCTTTCACAGTTTACATCTAACGTTATGTAGGCTACTTTCACGCATACTTCAGTCAGGGTTATCGACAGTCCATATTATTGCCTCTGCACGTTTCCCGACGCTACAGTGAGAAAATGCGCTCGTTAACTAACGTTAACTAACGTTACAGCGGACTCCGCTGTACTAACGTTACAGCGGACTCCGCTGTACTAACAGCGGACTCCGCAGTAACGTTAGTTAACGAGCGCTCACTGTAGCGTCGGGAAACGTGCAGAGGCAATAATATGGACTGTCGATAACCCTGACTGAAGTATGCGTGAAAGTAGCCTACATAACGTTAGATGTAAACTGTGAGTAATACTGCCTGAATGCCCCACCCATGACAAGAAGTGCTAAACTGGAAGTTGAGATTACTGAGTATAAACAATTTAGAGACATCAGCCCTGCAGAGGATCCCCTGGCATGGTGGAAGCAACACCAGACAGACCTGCCCATCTTAGCTCAGTTTGCTAGACAATATCTCTGTATTCCAGCATCAAGCTGTGCATCTGAACGTGTTTTCAGTACTTCTGGGAATATCTGCAGTCCAACAAGATCTAGACTGACCGAGGAACATGTTGACACCCTCGTTTTCTTGGCTAGGAACCTGAAGAAGACATTGGGATGGGAGGGACTGAGTGAGTAAACTGAGAGTCAGCCAAACAGTGAGTCTGTCTACCACCCATAGGAGAACTAGGGTTTAGACTGAGTAGGCTGGGGGACAGAATGGGAATATGAAGCCATGCTGCTTGTTGAAGAAAAAAAGATTTGAGTTTCTGCTGCTATAGTGTTTTATTATATTATTATTTATTTTATTTATTTTACTTATTCCCATTTCCCACTGTTCAAAAGATTTGTGTTATGTTACTGAGTGTGTACTTATTTGACAAGTAAAAGTTAGACAGAATTTAAATGCCACCAATTATTTATTTATTGTTGTTATTGGTGTTTCTCTGAGTTTTTGCTGCTATAGGCTAGTGTTTTATGGTCATTTTATTTTCACTGGCATTACTTTATTTTACTTACCGGTATTCTCACTGCTCAAAAGGTTTGTTTTGTTCAGCATTTAAATGCCACACCAATTTATTGGTGTAATTGTTCCCAAACTCTTAAAATAAAGCCAAATCTTGACATTGGACAGTTTCACTTTTTTTTTTACAAAAAGTATCGAAAAGTATCGAAAGTATCGAAATACAAATTGGTACCGGCACCGAAACAGAAATTTAGTACCGCTACAACCCTAGTCTCCGCCCATATCCATAACCCTAACCCTAACCATATCCACGCTCCTGAAACCTCAATTTCATCTGTGTGGCTTTAGTCAAAAAGTCACATTTGTCGCTGCATAATCTCCGGAGGTGCATTAATTGGCCTGTGGGGAGGTTATCTTTTAGATGTGAGGGATGGTAACTGGAGGCATGGAGAAGGGTATTTCTGTCCGTGGGTGATTAGGGGTAAGACATTCATGTACAGGCATACTGTACTGTAGTACTGTCGCTTGTAGGGGTAAGACATTCATGTACAGGCGTACTGTAATGCAGTACTGTCGCTTGTAGGGGTAAGACATTCATGTACAGGCACACTGTACTGTGCAGTACTGTCGCTTGTAGGGGTAAGACATTCATGTACAGGCATACTGTACTGCAGTACTGTCGCTTGTAGGGGTAAGACATTCATGTACAGGCACACTGTACTGCAGTACTGTCGCTTGTAGGGGTAAGACATTCATGTACAGGCACACTGTACTGTGCAGTACTGTCGCTTGTAGGGGTAAGACATTCATGTACAGGCATACTGTACTGCAGTACTGTCGCTTGTAGGGGTAAGACATTCATGTACAGGCATACTGTACTGTAGTACTGTCACTTGTAGGGGTAAGACATTCATGTACAGGCATACTGTACTGTAGTACTGTCGCTTGTAGGGGTAAGACATTCATGTACAGGCATACTGTACTGCAGTACTGTCGGTTGTAGGGGTAAGACATTCATGTACAGGCAGGGCCCGAAATTAACTTTTTGACCCACCGGCCAGTGGCGGGTAGATGGAAAAAATCTACCCGCCAAGCATATTTGTTACCGGCCAAAAAAAATAAACGCATTTTTGTGTCACATATCCATATATATATACATTTTCTTCAGTACATTTCAAGTAGATAAGGTATTACGTTTAAGAATACACACTTAAATAAGAGGCCAGAGTAAAATTTGAAGCAAATTATTTTAATATATTGATTGATGATTGATTAATCAATACATGTCAAGTCAATCTTGAGCTTAAATTGTAACCTAACGTTAAACATCATCAGACTCCTCACTCTCTACCCTCTTTGCAGGATTTAACAGAACAGAAGTAAATTTGAAGGTTTTGTAAACATAACTCCTCGACTCCTCATCCTCTCTCTACTTCTCCTCTTTGCAGCCAAATATGACACTGGCTCTGTTCATGGCCACGAACGGCTTCCAGCTTCATTGATTTACTACCGATGACAAACGTGTTGTTTCTATGTTTCTTTTTGGCATACTTGTGGCACACGGAACAACTCATCACTACAGCCCCAGCATCATACTGTAGCCAGTCTCTTGAAACACCGCTATCCCCAAACTTCCACTCCTCTCGAAACTTTATTTTGTTAGATAGTCCAGCTCTCGCTGCCACTTCATCCTTTTCGTCGGAGAAAGCCGCGGTGGGTTTTCTTTTTAGCGGCCGGCTTACTCCCTCGATATGGTTCCACATTGTAACCTATTTAACGTTAAATCAAGCTAACGTTAGCTACAGTATAGCAGGCGGACCGGCGTAACGTTAGCTCCCTGCAGTGCAAGCAGGCGCTGCAGAATGCAGATGGCCACGGCCAGGCAGTCAGCACAGAAGAGTAGCGGATGTGACGTTCGTAAACAAGCCAAAAATGAGGCAGGAGAGGACGCGCAAGGAGAGTTTGCATGCTGCAATAAAGGCGACTGTCATAAGACCAAAACACACCGCAGTTTTAATTATTTTACACGACTATTTTGTTACCCGCCACGTGGCGGACAGCCCTTTTATGTCACTCGCCAAAGCTGAAATATGCCCGCCATTGGCGGGTGGCGGGCTCTAATTTCGGGCCCTGTGTACAGGCATACTGTACTGCAGTACTGTCGCTTGTAGGGGTAAGACATTCATTGTTTGCTTTGCTTCACATTTACACTCAGCAAAATATGGGAGGAGCATGAATGCATCTGACAAACAGCAAGTGATTCGTTTTTAAACGTCTTCTGGCAGAAGACGTTCTTCCCTGCCTCTAGCCGTTTCTATCTATTTCTTTTACTCTCTCTCTCCATCTCTCCCTCTCTCTCTCTGTTCTGCAGTAAGTGTTAAAGGTGTGAGAGATTCCTGGACAGAAACAGTAGCAGTAGTAGATTGCCAGGTAGCTGGCTTCAGATCTGAGAAGCCCCTCCAGTTTTCGTCAGTAGAAACTTAACTAGCGTCTTACCTACTATTAGTGACGTGCCGGTCTGCTTTATTTGGACCCACACCCTTCTGACACATTTTGAGAGCCAATGCAAACTCATGCAGCTTGGTGTCACACAGACAAAATTATCATCACCAACTGATGCAAATACCCAAATGAAGAAAAAGCTTGAAATGGAAGCAGCCAAGCAGGCAGTATTTTAGGTGGCCTCACAAAAAACTACAACATTTTATACTTGCCCAGCAGGTCAGCTTGAAGAGAAAAGGAGACTAACATTCATGTTAGCTTAGCTTAGCTTAGCTTACGATCGCTATCAGGTTAACTGACTAACCAAAAGGTATAGCTATTTTCATTAGAGCATTAGATTAGAGCAGGAGTGACATGTTCTTAGCCTGCCTGTCATTGTCTATTCTGTATGCTCTGATGAAGGTCTTGCTGACCGAAAGCTCACAATAAATGTGAATTTTAGTGCAAATTTAAGTGTGCGGAAATCCCTTCTTTCATTGTGAAAAGCAAAGCCTAAAATTTTGCTGAGATTTAAATTGTAAACATTAATGTATATTTATTCTATTTGAAGCCTGCCTTTCCCAACTATAAAATAGTTCCTGTTGCCCCACTTCATAGTCATCATAGCCTGCCCTATAGCCTACCTCAGCAAGTTAAATAGCTAACAAGTTTGGTAATGAAAATAAAAAGTGACGCAAGCATGTCAATATGAAGTTTTAGCTGGCTTTCTGGAAAGCATGTTACTGTAATTGGGTTACTATACTTTCTACTATTAAATTAAATCACCGGCATGCCTAAGTTATAACTTCAACATATTTTGCAGATTTGATTAACCACTCTCATTTTATTATTCACCCAAAACTGCCAGATATGTATGAAGAGAACTGAACCATGTCCCAGTTAGCATGCAGTAGGTGTCCTTTTCTCTGATTTCATCTTCACTATCTCTCTCTTTCTGAGACCTATAGTATACCTAGAGCAGCTAATGAAATTGTTACACTCAGTCACTAAAATTATTATTTAAATCGTTATTGTCAAGGTGAGGTGATGACGTGTTTGTTCTCTAAGGGGTTTCCTGGATTTGTACAACATCTTATGGCTGGCGTCGGATGGGAGATTATCAATTTAATGAATACACAGTTGAAGACACTCTGTGGTTGTTTATGCTATTGTAGTAATTCTGTGCAAATAATATTTGTTTAGTTAATATCATAAAACTTAGCCCTGAATTTGAATACAAAAATAACAGATATTAACACTTGAGTGTTTTATATGATTGTGCTCTGATTCTGTTATGTCATAGGCTTATTATCTAGTCATTCTAGTGTATCAACTTTATTATTGTGTTGTGCTGGTGTAAATGACCACATAAGCGCTCAAATTAAAGTGTTAAGTAAGTTTCATTTTGAATAGAGCTGAGAGTTATATCTGTTATTTTTGTTTTTCTCCCCCTCTCCATTCTCCGGTCGTTGTCTCTATGGTGAAGGATGGAGAGCACGACAAAACACAGATGGTAAATAAATGCACCTTTAATAACAATAATAATCATAATGATGATGATGATCCTTCCTTGGCTTCTGCTTTACCCCATGTCCTTATATTCTTTCAGCACTGAAATATGACCAATCTACCTAGACACATTATAGCCTCTCTTCTGCGATCTATTTGTTAATGCATGCGTATGATTCAAATCAAAATGGTTTTGTGTTCTTCGGTTCTTGCTTGGAATGCTCCTTCCCACCATCACCTGTCATTTCAAGCGTTAAATCCAATAATAACAACAGCCTGTTTCTAATCTGGCCTTTTCTTTTGCACCTGATCCGGATTAACCCGCTGTGATCTAAATGTTATTTAATATTTGCATGTGCTGGGTTTTGCTCATGCATTCATGTACTGTTTGTGTCTGGGTGTTACTCATGTATTCATGTACTGTTTGTGTCTGGGTGTTACTCATGCATTCATGTACTGTTTGTGTCTGGGTGTTACTCGTTCTACTGATAAATGTAGCCAGGCCATGACCAGGTGTGTTCCAACCAATCCTGGTCTGTTTTCTCCAGGTCAACTACCGGTACCTCACATTTTTCTTACTGTAGCTTCAGTATATCACCGAAAGTAGCTCAAATCAGTTCCTCTCACTTACTGTATGTGATTTCCAAAACATTGCATGCAGCGGTGCTGCTGCAGAGACACCTGCTGTTAGGCCGGAGATATACGTAAGGGATCATGTATATTGAGGCGGTGATTACGGGGGAAATAATGACCGACAGGTGGATTGAGCCCGACGCGCAGCGGAGGGCTTAATCGTTCACCTGAAGGTCATTATTTCCCAGTAATCACCGCCTCAATATACATTATCCCGCATAGAACACGGCCTACAACTAAATCATTCAATAATCTGACAAAAATAATTATTCAAATAGATTTTTTAATAGCGTTTTCAACGACAAAGCGGTTTCATTCGTAATTGGCACACAAGACACCACAGCTGCAACTGGTTGGCCTAATTAGTAGTGTCTTGCTGACAAAAAGCTCTTATCAACTGATTAATCCAGGTGTGGCAGAGCAGCGGTCGGTTGTCGAGAAATAATGACCGGTGAATATTGTTGATTGACCAATCAGAATCGAGTATTCAAGAGAGCCGTGTTCTAATTAAGCAATATCACACGAGAGGGAGTGCATTGTTGGCTAATATTGGCACTGCTGTGATTCGGTCGTAGGCACGAGGCCGCAGGCCGAGTGCCGTAGATAATCACAGCAGTGCCAATATTAGACAACAATGCACGACCTCGAGTGTGATATTGCTTTTATACAACAGTTCTATTAAACAAAGCTGATTAAAAAAATGACAAAAAGCTGAGAAAATAGATGATTTCTGTATTTATTCCTCCGCCAACAAAAATAGTCCCCTCAGCTTTCTGCTTTGCTGAAAATGTAGCCTAATCAGCCTAATTAACTGCAGGCTGTCTACTTTACTACTGTCTACTCTACAGCTGTGAAGCGTTTTGTTGATTAGAGCAGCTGTGAAGCGGAGTGATCTACACACAGTGAAGCGCCAGTGCATTATCGTGAAATATAGGCACTCGTAGGATCCCTCTTGTCCAATCAAATTGCTCGGCCGGAACTACCTGTTGTATAATTGCTTTTAACTACACGCACATGATGGCTGCCTCCCATATCCGGCGTCCTTCACAAGACCTACCTCAAAGTTCACTTCACTTCACACAGATTAACATGAACAATTTTGAATTTTGAACTAACATCACAGCCCCCCACAACACGTTCCTTTCTTCTTTTTTTGTTGGTTTCTTTAGTTTTCTTTTCTTTTTTGAGCTGCTCTGAGCAATAGAATCACCAGTGCCACTGTTTTGAAACGAAATCACGGCTCGTTCAGGTTAATTGGCTCCCATCTCTCCCGGAGCTGAGGGAGCTGTGGGAGTTTGGTTTTTGAAACCCAGTCCATTCAGGGAAAACATCTTCGTAGCACGTTGCCACACACACCGCTGTATGTGTCGCTCACTGTGTGTGTGTTTGTGTTTGTGTTTGCATGTGTATGTGGAGCTGCCCGAGCAGCTCCACCCGCAGTAGACATAGCAGAGAAGAGAAGCAGAGAGCCAGAAGCATACGCAGCAGGGCCATAACATTGAGAACGACAAATCCCCCCCAATATTTAAGCCTGATAAAATGTGTCCCCCCCCCATAAATTGATGTAAAAAAATAAGAACACAGAGATTTACTGCGCGATACAGCTGTTCGTGGCATTACGGCGGAGCTAGTGCTCCTAGTGGAGAGCCGAGCAAGGAACTAACCATTCTACTAACACGGAAATTGATGTTATGGGTATATATACCACTCCCATAACATGTGTGTATCACTTAGGGTGTCGAGTCATAGTCTATTTTTAATTTGTTTTTATTGAATGTTTCAAAACTGCATGTTTAAATAAGAATAGGCTAATTATTATTTCCACCCACCACTCATTTAATTTGGTTAGTTACTTTCATGTAAAAAGTTTGGAAGGAACAAGCTGCATCCCGGGAGAAATATGCAAATGTATTTGTCCAATGTGGTCCAATGACATTGCTCTCTGTCAGAACTTGTTTGGATGTCCTGATGTTGGTCTTGTTAGTTATGTTGGAAAATGCGTCTGTGTGTCTGATTAGGGGCAGTTCATTCATTCATACTGTGAGCTGCTGTGCTTTTCTTGATGGCTATTGTTCTATCCTTATTGATATGTAAACTGCTACCTTGTGTTGATTTGTTAGTTGCTGACTAGCTATTTCAGGTGCGCTGATCATCAGGGCCGGATTAACACAGTGTGATGCCCCCTCCCCCACCCCACCCACACACACACACACACACACACACACACACACACACACACACACACACACACACACACACACACACACACAGACACAAATACAAAGTGAAATTTACTATGACAATAAATACCACCTATTTACATGACTGTATCGCTAAAGTAGAGCCTCAACACACACTACCAGACACAAGACACAATGTAGATGATGTGGACTAACATTATCACACATGAATACAATTGGGCTAATTGAATTTACAAGACTCTCAGCTTTCCAGTCACACTCAATTTCTGCAATTCCAATATTGTTTAGGGGTCCTATATGCAGAAATATTCAGAATAGGCAAAAATAACACATTTATAATGCATGTATTTTTTTGGAAGAATAAAATGGATTAGCATAAAGTGGGCATGTCTGTAAAGGGAGACTGGGGTACCAATAGAACCCATTATTATTCAGATATCTTGAGGTGACAGGTCAAGGGACCCCTTTGAATATGGCCATGTCTGTTTTTCCCTTTCCCAAAATGTTGTCTAAGTTTGGAGCGGTATTTACCCCCCTTGCTGACAAGCTAGCATGTCCTGGTTGGTATCACTGGATGCCTTAGATCTTCTAGTTTCATATGATATCAGTAGCTTCGCTCTAGCTTTAAAAATTAGCCTGCTACAACCCGGGCAGGGAGGGAGAGGTGACATGGAGGTGAGTGAGAAAAGGTGAATAATGACATCAGTCTAATCTTAATGTTAATATTCCTCTAATCTGGCGACAAAGTGGCCAATTTTTTTTTGCCGGCGACCCAACGACAGCCGTCCCCCCCAATGTTGAATCGGTGGTTACGGCCTTGATACGCAGCATGAGCAATTGACAGCAAGATATGTTTTTTTCTTATGTAAATGATCATGTTAACACAATAAACTCTCGCGGGATTTAACGACGCTCACTGTACGCTATTTAGTTGCTGCGTTCGGTTCACCAAAATATGAGCTTGTTCAACGAATGGCGCTCTTTTAGCACCTTCATGCACAACACTGATATGGCCATGTTATTGTTCTCACCATGTGATACTGTGAGAATACTAGCATTGCCCTGATGCAACTCTACAGGAGTCCTGCCACTGATGGCTCATGACCAGCAGCAGCTCATTCCAGTCCTCTTATATAGCAAAGTATTTAATCTAAGCTATCATACGAGAGAAACTTTGCATGTGATAGCCAACAGTGTGATCTCCAGGGCCTAACAGTACCAGGTAGAGAGAACTTTGACCACAGATAAGTCAGAATATCAGGTTTGAGCGATGCAGAACTCATGCTCGTGTTAGCCAGGAACCCAGCAGCACAGCTGAAGCCAGGCCAGCCGGTGCTGAAGCCAGGCCAGCCGGTGCTGAAGCCAGGCCAGCCGGTGCTGAAGCCAGGCCAGCCGGTGCTGGCACGTGCTGTCAGGCCCTGGTTAGCAGATCAGGCCAGGATTAGAGAGAGGGGATATCAGTGGGATTCAGCACAGATGGCTGTTTACACCGTTGTTTGCTATGGCTTCCTGTCATAGTTAGCCCCCAAGCCGCTATCTTGTTATCACACCCCAATGTGGGTTAATACAGTAGGTGCCAGTGCCTATGTGGGTTAATGCAGTAGGTGCCAGTGCCTATGTGGGTTAATACAGTAGGTGCCAGTGCCTATGTGGGTTAATACAGTAGGTGCCAGTGCCTATGTGGGTTAATACAGTAGGTGCCAGTGCCTATGTGGGTTAATACAGTAGGTGCCAGTGCCTATGTGGGTTAATACAGTAGGTGCCAGTGCCTATGTGGGTTAATACAGTAGGTGCCAGTGCCTATGTGGGTTAATACAGTAGGTGCCAGTGCCTATGTGGGTTAATACAGTAGGTGCCAGTGCCTATGTGGGTTAATACAGTAGGTGCCAGTGCCTATGTGGGTTAATACAGTAGGTGCCAGTGCCTATGTGGGTTAATACAGTAGGTGCCAGTGCCTATGTGGGTTAATACAGTAGGTGCCAGTGCCTATGTGGGTTAATACAGTAGGTGCCAGTGCCTATGTGGGTTAATACAGTAGGTGCCAGTGCCTATGTGGGTTAATACAGTAGGTGCCAGTGCCTATGTGGGTTAATACAGTAGGTGCCAGTGCCTATGTGGGTTAATACAGTAGGTGCCAGTGCCTATGTGGGTTAATACAGTAGGTGCCAGTGCCTATGTGGGTTAATACAGTAGGTGCCAGTGCCTATGTGGGTTAATACAGTAGGTGCCAGTGCCTATGTGGGTTAATACAGTAGGTGCCAGTGCCTATGTGGGTTAATACAGTAGGTGCCAGTGCCTATGTGGGTTAATACAGTAGGTGCCAGTGCCTATGTGGGTTAATACAGTAGGTGCCAGTGCCTATGTGGGTTAATACAGTAGGTGCCAGTGCCTATGTGGGTTAATACAGTAGGTGCCAGTGCCTATGTGGGTTAATACAGTAGGTGCCAGTGCATAAACTGATTCTGCCTGTGATTTTGGCAAATGATACAATAATAATACAGTAATAATAATAATCATTAGGAATCAAGTTGTGGCTGTTTTGCCTCTTATCAGTCTAAAACATTATTATTATTATTATTATTATTATTATTATTATTATTATTATTATTGTTGTTGTTGTTGTTATTGTTATTATTATTATTATTATTCCCCCCCCCCCAAGTTTGATCACATTCCCCCCAATACTTCGCCATTTCCCTGTCCAGGTCGTTGCTCCACTCCCTCTGAGGATCACGCTATTCCGCCCGGTACCAGTACCAGTACCAGTACCAGTGTTTCTGCTATTTTTGTCCACCCCTCCTGTAGGATAGACGGTAGTGAACACAGTGCACTGTGTTATTTTGGCATTTTAAAGCACCAACAGTATAATTGAATGCCCTTCAGTTCAAAAAGCTGCATCAAACACAGTGAGTCATATCACAGGCCTGTGATATTTCAAAGATCAGCCATTTTGTGGAGGCTCTGTTGACTGTGTTCATTAAGAGGGCCTTTTTCACCCACTGTCAATTTCACTTTTTACAGTGGAGCAGGATCCTCTGTGTGTGTGTATGTAGGCTTTGATGTAGGGGTAGAGGGACATTACATCACTCTGTGTGTGTGTGTGTGTGTGTGTGTGTGTGTGTGTGTGTGTGTGTGTATGTAGGCTAAATGGTGCTTTGATGTAGGGGTAGAGGGACATTACATCACTCTGTGTGTGTGTGTGTGTGTGTGTGTGTGTGTGTGTGTGTGTGTGTGTGTGTGTGTGTGTGTGTGTGTGTGTATGTAGGCTAAATGGTGCTTTGATGTAGGGGTAGAGGGACATTACATCACTCTGTGTGTGTGTGTATGTAGGCTAAATGGTGCTTTGATGTAGGGGTAGAGGGACATTACATCACTCTGTGTGTGTGTGTGTGTGTGTGTGTGTGTGTGTGTGTGTGTGTGTGTGTGTGTGTGTGTGTATGTAGGCTAAATGGTGCTTTGATGTAGGGGTAGAGGGACATTACATCACTCTGTGTGTGTGTGTGTGTGTGTGTGTGTGTGTGTGTGTGTATGTAGGCTAAATGGTGCTTTGATGTAGGGGTAGAGGGACATTACATCACTCTGTGTGTGTGTGTGTGTGTGTGTGTGTGTGTGTGTGTGTGTGTGTGTGTGTGTGTGTATGTAGGCTAAATGGTGCTTTGATGTAGGGGTAGAGGGACATTACATCACTCTGTGTGTGTGTGTATGTAGGCTAAATGGTGCTTTGATGTAGGGGTAGAGGGACATTACATCACTCTGTGTGTGTGTGTGTGTGTGTGTGTGTGTGTGTGTGTGTGTGTGTGTGTGTGTGTATGTAGGCTAAATGGTGCTTTGATGTAGGGGTAGAGGGACATTACATCACTCTGTGTGTGTGTGTGTGTGTGTGTGTGTATGTGTGTGTGTGTGTGTGTGTGTGTGTGTATGTAGGCTAAATGGTGCTTTGATGTAGGGGTAGAGGGACATTACATCAACAGTGTATCTAGTGTGATTCTCTTAGCGTTCCAATCTAAACTTTGATGCCAAGTTGTCAGAACAACCGACATAAGAGTGCACATGAAACAGCCTCAGGGTTAGAAATCCGTATGCTCATTTAAGGCATCGGCTGCTTATGTCAGTCCTGGCAATGTAAAAGCTATGGGGATCTGCTCTATGGGGAAGGGGGGCAAATACGATTTCTATGTGGAAGGAAATTATTCAGTTATATCCACCGTATTTCTAGCTGCCATGATGCCTTATCATGCCATGATGCCTTATCATGCCATGATGCCTTATCATGCCATGATGCCTTATCATGCCATGATGCCTTATCATGCCATGATGCCTTATCATGCCATGATGCCTTATCATGCCAGGGTGCTTCTTCCGGTGTAATCCTCCAAGGCCGTTACCTTGCTGACAGCTTGACAGCCGTCTGTAAACGATATGTTTCAAAGCTGCAGGCGAACGGAGAAATCAGGTCCAGCTTGGCAAAAATCTCATCGATAAATATCCAGAGTTGCTCAACAGAAATAGCGGATGTGATAGATACAATTATTACATTCCCTCAAATAAGTTGTCAAACCAGTCTTATTTATTGTGACAAGCAACCCCCCCCCCCCCCCCCCCCCCCCCCCCAGCTTGCGCATGCTGCAACAATCAAGTCACGTTAAACCCCCCCTCCCAGCATCAGAGTTTTAACAAGGAAATGCGCAAGCTGCAACAAGTCACGTTAAACCGGACCTTGTACCATAATTATTTTACAGTGGGGCATTCAACAATAAGGTGGATATGTTAATATTACAGTAATAGTATAATAAAAAAAATAATATAGTAAAAATGATATTATATAATTATATGTACTGTAGTATTAATAAATATAATTGAATCTTTTACTTCCACATCAAAATCACATTTGCCATTCCCATCTTTCTAATTGCCTGCCAGTCAAAACGTCATTGGATTCAGAACGATGTTATAGGTTTTCCAGGTTTACCTCGGAATCACCATGTGGTTACTGTGGTCACAATACATACTGCTCAGGCTAACCCTTCTCAAACAACCTTAGCTGGCTAATAACGCTCCCTTCTCTTGCCCTTCTCCTTCCTGCTCTGCCCCCTACAGGACAGCACAACTACCTGTGTGCAGGGAGGAATGACTGCATCATTGATAAGATCCGGAGGAAGAACTGTCCGGCCTGCCGCTTCAGGAAATGCCTTCAAGCCGGAATGAACCTGGAAGGTAAACGGTGGCATCGATTCAACCTGCTGTCAAATCACTATTTGAGTTCTGAAGTATTGGTTGATCTGGCACAGTAGGACCAAATGAGTTGCCCATCTTCCATTCAAGGCTGTTGAAGGAAGATGGCCAATTGATGGGCATTCAAACCTACATCTGCAGCCATATACTGGATTGGCGGGAGTGGGCAGGAGTCCCTTGCCTTGACACAGAGCAATCTAGGGAGAGAGTGGCGCCAGCGGAGGTCCAAAATGACTCAGTAGCCAATGAATAGCCAGGAAGGGGGCTCGCGCTACGTTTGAATGCGTAAAATAAAGTTGATAATATACAATTTGATTCTTTAAACATCTGACCCTTTCAAAGTACATCACAAACTGTCTATTTTACTGCAACTCGACAGCGCTGCTTAATCCAGAACCTTACTTCCGGGAGCTTTTGTGAGGTAAAAACTGGTCCATTGCAACTCTTCTATTATATGGCTCTGCCTTGACAGACAACTCCTTTATCCAATCAGCGTGGCCAAATCCAATCCAAATCCACTCGGAGAACGGCGATAACTTCTTTCCTGCCGAGAAACTCCGCTGTTGCATACTCCTGTTCTTGTTTGTTTGTTGTTATTGAGTCTATTTCTGCAATAACTGCATATGGCTGTGTTTACTCTACTAACCTTCATTTTACCGGAAGACGCCATTACTTTGTTGCCAGTGGCAGCCCTGGCAGGTGGTTTGATGAGCCATCTGTCTATAGTTGGGTTTCCATCCAAAGGTACTGCAAATTTTAACATAACTTTCTGAAAGCCGTTATAAGAAAATGCGAAATTATGCGCGTTTCCATCCACTACGTTATGCGTAATATTGGGAGTTGGTGATTGGTGAAGAGGTGATGCAATGGATTGACTTGATTAAAGCATCACCAGATGCCAGTCAAACCCTCAAAAGAGGGAAATAACCCTGTTCTCTGAATAAATGTGAGGTGAAGAGAAAACATCCATGAGGAAAAGATGATGGAAAGCTTGGGGATCACACTGTTGTCTGCCTCTGCTGCTCTGCCACACCAACACCCCATATGTGCATCTCCATTGTCTTGCTATGAAAAACATCTACAGTACACTATTCATTTAAAGTTTCTTGATTATACAGAGGTTGCTATGTAAAATGGACCAGGCGCCACTCTTCGATTTGGCATACTTTATATATAATCCACAGAACAGTTGCTGT
>NC_139623.1:119052646-119075146 GCF_964638095.1 Poromitra crassiceps
ACAGGGGGAAGCTGGATAGGGACAAATCCAACTGTGGCAGTTCTGAGCTTGTGACCACTCATTACAGGGAGGGATGACAGCAGTATATATGCATTTACAAGTAAAAACAGCTTTTGCATGGAATGGGACCTTTAAAATAGAGGTTCCTCGTGTTCTTATGTTCATTATGTTGGGTCTCGTAGTTAGATTACTACTTTAATGTTTATTGTAAAAAACAAACTTTATCGTGCTTTTATTTTGAAGGTAAAAACAAACAACGGGAAGTGAAATTGTGACAGTTGCTGCTAATTTCACGGACATTAACGTTACGTTCCACTTTTAAAACGTTAAACTTTAAGGCAGTATGGATTACGGGACACGTAGCAGTATTACAACGATCTGGTAAGCCTTTGCTTGTTCCACAGCACTGTGTTGTCTGCTAGAAGAGCAACTAATGTTAACCTGTAAGTTGAACAGAAAGTGTTTTAGCTTGTTGCAGGCTACGCGGCTAACTGCAGAGCTAATCAGTTAGACAGTGAATGGGCAAGCGATGCGGTGCAGGCTGTAGCCCTATCAGCTGATTACTGACCTGATAGCTTTTTATTTCTCCTCACAAAGTGCTCCAGGTAGAGATGCAAACAAACAGGCTGTTATAGTGAAGCTTCTCTGCATGCATTAACAGCTGTGTGAGCCTGACGCTGGCTTGCTACTTTGAGGTTAATGTCACGTCGCATGCCGTAGGTGTAAAGTGGTATCGGGCGAGTACGAGTACAGCAAAATAGGCCAGTATCGGCTCCCCTAGTAAGTTAGTTGCTAAAACAGGGCTTAAAATTCACTTTGCCACCTGGTGGGGAATTCACCCCCTTATGTTCTTCAGATAGGGGGGATTTATCGATTTTCAGGGGGATCTATAGACTTTAAGGGGGATTTTTTTCAGGCGATATAATCGACAAATACCTGCTTCTCCTGTCCAATAAGCGATAATACTGTAATTTCACATTTTTGTATTTAAAAAAGGAAGTAGTTTATGCACACATAAATTACTATGGCTTTTGTCATGTTTTTTCTGCAGACTAAGTCATAGGCGTTTGGTTCTATGAAAGCCTTTATTTTTTGTATTGAGTGATACACTCTACTAAAACACTAATATCATATTATATCAGAAGTGTTCCTTGTTTTGTGTTCACAATAGTGATGTCAGTTAGATTTGTTTAGGTCAGAGCTATGGAATATTAAATCATCCATCTTTGCTCACTACATCTGCCTTTCTTACTGTTATTACTGGCAACTAAACCTGTTTGATTTTTGCATTGGGGAGAGTTCTATTGAAGTGACTATAAACCATCTGTGTGTCGTTTCACTTTTTATTGAAAATCCTTCCACCAGATTTTCACGGCTGCTTTATGAGAAATGTTATTTGCGTGGCGGAGTTGACTGGCACTCGGCATAAGGAGGATTAACGTTTTAACGTCATTATCGATATCAGATTCTTCATCGTCAATAACGTAACACTAAACATCACTGACAGTGACGTTACTCGTTGACGTTTCAACTAGAAGTGCCTTGTTGTTCGACTTGTCCGGTTTCTTTTTTCTGAGCGGGTCCCCCTTCTGAGGACGTAGTTTTCCTTTTTAGCCAGCGATCTATCATGTTTGCAAGCAGCTGTATCCACTGAGAAATCAGCAGAGGAGCGTTGATGTCGAGAGCGGACTGAGGGACACAATATTCCCCCCCCCCATAATGGCGAGGCATGACCCGCCCCTCTCTGCCTCTGATTGGCCTAGTGTCAAACGTTCATCCAATCACATTCGCTTGGCTATCTTGCATCTCTTTCTACAGTCTTTGCTCAGAGACTCAGTGGGTTTCGCAGACAGACAGCCGTTTCGCTTGCTAAGCACCGTTTCTCACAAACATAGATCTGCGCAAACCATTGCGGGATTACTCCCCCTTTATAAATTGAAAATATGCGGGAATTCGGGAAAATGTGCGGGATTCCCGCAATCCCGCGCCGAATTTTAAGTCCTGTAAAATGGAACGATGATGTATGATTCAATGGAACGCTATAGTCGTACGTATGACAATTTCATTCTGAGTGAGGACAAGCTGGCATTAACTAGCTAGCTAGCTGTTAGCTACGTTAGCTAAGCCCGCTGTCTGCTGGCTGTAATGACTTTCGCCGGGCTCAAAGCTAGGGATGGGTACGTTTAGTATTCGTCCGATACCGGTGTCAAAATGGTGGCTGAACCAATACTTAAATTTTTTTAAAGCTGATTTTTTTTTTTTTTTTTTTTTTTTTTTAACAGGATTTCAAACAATAATGTTGTGTTATGCCCTATAATGTTAGTGCTGTGCATCCAGCGCCAGTTTCGGAGCACTGGAGGGTGGATATTTCAGTCAGCAGCTCGGGCATGGCACCTAAATGAGGGACCTAGATCTGTGTTGCAATTTGGTACCGGCAGTACCGGTTGTAGAAGTACCGGTAGCATAGTGGTAGCATAGTGGTAGCATAGTGGTACTGGGTAGCATAGTGGTGCTGGGTTTAAAGTACCGGTAGCATAGTGGTACTGGTAGCATAGTGGTAGCATAGTGGTAGCATACCGGTAGCATGATAGTGCTACTGGGTTTTCTACTCAAAACACCACTGAGTGACCAAAACATGCACTTCTCCATTGGCCGCTTGTTGAGATCTCAGCATTAATGCGGCTTGCAGGAGGAATACTGTCTCCGGTGGAACTCGCCCAGGTGTTTCTCCTTGGTGCATCTATAGCACAGAAATCTGACAGGTGTTTCTCCTTGGTGTATCTATAGCACAGAAATCTGACAGGTGTTTCTCCTTGGTGCATCTATAGCACAGAAATCTGACAGGTGTTTCTCCTTGGTGCATCTATAGCACAGAAATCTGACAGGTGTTTCTCCTTGGTGCATCTATAGCACAGAAATCTGACAGGTGTTTCTCCTTGGTGCATCTATAGCACAGAAATCTGACAGGTGTTTCTCCTTGGTGCATCTATAGCACAGAAATCTGACAGGTGTTTCTCCTTGGTGCATCTATAGCACAGAAATCTGACAGGTGTTTCTCCTTGGTGCATCTATAGCACAGAAATCTGACAGGTGTTTCTCCTTGGTGTATCTATAGCACAGAAATCTGACAGGTGTTTCTCCTTGGTGTATCTATAGCACAGAAATCTGATTCTGTGCTATAGATACACCAAGGAGAAACAACTGTGCAACTTAAACAGCAGGCGCTCATAGAACATTGAGAATGCTTTGAAACACCAACCGTTAAACAGGTAGAAACACTGACTGGAGGGGGGCTTGAAGCTATGTCAGCTGCTGTCCATATAAGATGTTCTGGATAGGAGGCTCAGGTCCCTCTCCTCTCCTCTGTCCCCTCCCCAGCGAGGAAGAACAAGAAGCTGATCAAGATGAAGGTGCAGCAGTCGGCTCCGTCGGAGCCCGGCGGCAGCACCATGACTCTCCCGGTCATCCCCAGGTCCATGCCCCAGCTGGTGCCCACCATGCTGTCTCTGCTCAAGGCCATCGAGCCAGAGATCATCTACTCCGGCTACGACAGCACGCTGCCAGACACCTCCTCACGACTCATGACCACTCTCAACAGGCTGGGTGGACAGCAGGTCATCTCCGCTGTCAAGTGGGCCAAGTCACTGCCAGGTAAGCACACGCTCTTTAATGTTTGTTCGACATCTTGGGTTTGGTTTAGATGCGTCCACCACCTGGCCAAGCAAGGCAGTAGGGCTGTCAAAATTGGCCCAAAATTATATTCAAATATTCCTTCGAAACACAATATATTCATTCGAATATATTTGAATACTGGGAGGGGGGAAAAAAGCGTGTGTCCATAAAATGGCAAAACTACAGCAGCGTAGATCTGCCACAGTTGGAAAATAAAATGTGCTCAGTATCTCGTTATAATGAGAAACCTTTCTCATTATGAGATCTTTTTCTCATTATAACGAGATCTTTTTCTCATTATAACGAGATCTTTTCACGTTATAATGACATCTTTTCTCATTATTATGACATTATTATGACACCAACTTATCCCATTTTAACGAGAAATGTATCTCATTATTATGACATACCAACTTATCTCGTTATAACGAGAAACTTTTCTTGTTATAACAACGAGATATGAACTTTCCTCGTTGCAACGAGATATGAACTTTTCTCATAAGGAGATGCCAACTCCACGTTTCCCGGGAGATAGGAAGAAGAGAAAGCAGCCTGCACATCGGAGAAACTCAAATGACTAATTTAGACCATTGGGTCTAAATTAGTCACCAACTTCTTTGGAACTTCACCGCAACATATAGAGAGAGGAGCAACACTTGACTTTTGCAAATGATTCCTCTTGGCAATGCACGACAGTAGTTCAGCAAGGGTGGAGTAAAAAGTCGGACTTCTATAATGGTGTAGTGCAGTGGTTCCCAACCTTAGGGTCGCGACGCTGAGTGGGGTCACCTGAAATTTAAATAGGGTCGCCTGAAGTTTACACTACACTGTAGTGACAGACTGAAGAGGAGGATAATGGTGCCTGATACAGGGACAAATAGAACACTGTAGAATCCCAGCCTTTCCCCAAGTACCTGAAATCTTGTCAGGTCCCGTCCAAGCTTTTTAGCTGGGCAAATGGCTATGGCATATGGCTATGGCAAGTGATATTCCTATCATTGAATGAAAAGCATTTTCTTTTTCAAGCTAATTTTCTTACAATGAGCAGCAATTGCCTTTCTCCATCTTACAGATAATCAAGCCAGTCGGTTTATTTGTAATTGACTTAGAAATAGTTGAGAGAGAGAGAGAGAGATTTTTGGATTATTGTGTACGACACTATCACATCACATCACATCACACACACACACTCACACACACACACACACACACACACACACACACACACACACACACACACACACACACACACACACACACACACACACACACACAGTTTGGATTATTGTGTACAACTAGGGGTGTCACGATATTTCGTTACACGATATATCGCGATATCGAAACGTCACGATATGCGTATCGTCAGAAAAATATTATATCGTAAAAAAAAAAAAAAAAAATTGCTCCTGAATAATAATAGAACAAATTTAGCAGAATCAACACGCATGAGTGAGGGGGCAGACTACTACTGGCATGGCAAAACAAAACAGCTCAAGGGGTACATAAGATTACATAAGTTTAGGGACCATTGAGCATGAGTTATTTAAGAAATAGATTGTATACTTTATTTTTCTTTCACCATGCAACAAACATTTAGTTTGTGACAGTGTGACACATTCTATTGCAAGAGAAGCATTATCTTCCATGTTGTTTTCTAGTTATTATAATAACAATTTCCAAAAACAGCATTTGTTTTGTATTTTGTGTATTTCAAATGAAAGACTATTTTTCCAGTATTTTCCCAGGGCTCCCTTGAAAAGAGGTTTCGATTTGAACGGGACTCACATGGTTAAATAAATGATAAATAAATACATAACAATTATTTACTTTTGTGAAAAAAAATATTGTTAAAATATCGTATCGTATCGTTATCGTGAACCCAATATCGTGTATCGTATCGTATCGTATCGTGAAATTAGTGTATCGTGACACCCCTATGTACAACACTATCACATCACTCACTCACACACACACACACACACACACACACACACATACATACACACACACACAGTTTATATGTGTCGGAGATGCAACTTTATTTCACGATTTTATTTTTTTCAAATATCCTTTCGGCGACTAGGGAAACAAAAGAGTTTGGAATTTGAACCAGCCATACTAGTTTGTAATCAGGAGAAAGGAGGCACATGATGGGGTAATCGCGCCCAGTTCTCCTCTGCGGTGGGCCGACACTGCGCCACTTCTCCCACTAACACTGGCAACAATGACATTAGCCTTTTAGCCTGCTTTTCAAACTCTGTGCCTGTGACAGTATTATGAGAGACACATCTGATCCAAAGCATTGTTCACAGCTGGCAGCCTGCCAAGGAGATAGTGAAGGAGGCTCTTAAGGAGGCTCTTACATAACGGAGGCGTGGTTTAAAGCAAACAATGTGAAAGGATGGCAAAGTCGAAATGATTGAACTGCCATTTAAGTCCAATTTGAACCCCCCCCCGCCCCCCCCCCCCCCCCCCTCTCTCTCTCTCTGTTAGTCTTCTCTGTGTACCTTAGTTGGCTTGATAATTATGTGTTAATAATGGAATATGGATTGAGTGCTTATTACGTTCTCATGTTTACTTCTGTTCATTAGCATTCCTCTCACCCAGCCATGCTTGCTGGAAGCATCTCTCTGAACTTCAGTTCAGCTGAGCAGTTTAAAAATATTTAAAGAATGGAAATAGCTTAACAGGCTACAGTACATACTGTAATAGGCACTGACCCTCATAGATCAGCTGAGCTCCATAAAAACAGATGAATCTCCTAAGTGTTCTGACACAAAGAAAATGTGCAGCTGTCATAGCAGAGTGCAAATTTAAAGGAGAACCTTCACCAAAAACAATGCTGCTTTATTTCGCACATGGTCTCATAGTCGACCAGTGATGTCATTTTAATATTTCCTCTTTCTTACACCTAACATTACCATTTAGTTCAATGAGATGCACATTCATTTGATTATTTAATGTGACTTTGCAAACATGACATCGTGATATATATATTGCTATTGAGAAAAATCACTATCATGATATTTATTTCAACCATATGGACCAGCCATAACTCCATAGATTACCATTGTTGTTTTTTTGGCTGGTGAGTGAAGCAAATCTACCAGTCACTTGCACATTATACCAGCATTTGGCTGGTGCTAAAATGTTTGTCTGTCATAGCATCATGAAACTATTTACGACTTTGACTAATAATAATTTAAGAATAATCTCACTACTAGTCTAATAAGGTGAGGGGTTCCGTGGCACACAATTGCCCAACTGCGCTTGTGCGAAGCATGCTAGAAATCAGTGTGCGAACCGTGCCTATCAGAACCGGGCCTTCTATAACGTAAACCCACCCACCCAACCAACACCCACCCCCACACGCACGCACGCACGCGCACACAGGTAATAAACCCAAATGTAAAATATATATTATACATACTGATCAAACCTGGTCCAAAACCGAATAACTAAAAATCATGCAATGCTGGGATCAAGTGAATAAAACCGCTTAAAAAGAATGTCCCACTCTGACACACACACACACACACACACTATACCCTACTGTACGTGCAAGTCTGATAGGTCTCTCTCTGTGCGCACTGCGTGCGTCTTTACGCATTGCTGAGGGCGTAAACAGGCTATTGGAAAGACTACATGCCCAAGATCTATGATGAGTTGTCTTCCACAGCCAGCTTAGGTCGCTGTATCGTTACACACAATAATTACTCCACTACTCCTACTCAGCTATGAAAATTACATTAGGCTACATAAACAAATGGTGTCACTGTCAATAACACAACCACAGTTCTCAATACACAGAAAGACCAGGTGAAGACTCTGAAATTAAAAGCACAACGAACTCAAGACAGAATGAGGCAGGTTTGGGGAAACAAGCACACAGTGACGTTAATGTCTCCCGAGGGTCTCGTGGCAAGCGAAGTGAAGCGAGACACACACACACAACAAAACCCCTGTGCGGGTCCAAAACTCCCCCTGCACACCGACATCAGCTGCCCCAGTGACACCACCAGCAATACAATCAAATAAAAATATAACTTACCAATGTAGTTCACAGTGGTTCACTTGAAGACAAAAGACAAATCCTCCAAAAAGCAACAAGCACAGCACAGCACAGCACAGAAGTAACTGTAATATATAGCCTCTTGTGCTCAACTGCATGTAAACTAAGGGTAAAGTTCCCAGTTGCTAGCCTGGAAATGGCGAAAATATAGCTTTTTGCAGGTTGATAGATCTAATTTTCAAGCATTAAATCCTTTGGTTTGAACAGGCATCTTGAAAACTCCGCCACACTTCCTACTTTCCGAAATCTCAGAATCATTATTAACTCCTCCCTCCTTGTCGTTTCGTCTCGTCTCCTGGTTGTCTTGGATTCGCAAATCCCTGGAAATATCCCACCCACAACTCAACTAATTGTGACTGGCTAACCCCACAACTCAATGAAATTCTGATTGGTTAAGGGTTAGTCTTCACTATGTCGTTTTCCAGAAAACGGGCAGAATATGTTAATTGAAGTGTTCTATCTACACTAATCCTTCCCTTTGTCCACACAGCTCCCCTGAAAACAGCTATAGCCTATAGGCTAAATAACATAAGGCATATGTTTAAGCTATTTATTATTATTTCTTATTGAAAAGTTAAGTAGACTAGTTATAGCCTACATTATATTAACTATAATAAATTAGACTCACGTGCATATGGGGGCAACACCTATAAACACAATGCATTTCCTACAGTTTTAGGCCTATACATATTATCAGATGAAATAAATTAGAATAAACACTCTGAAAATAATCATATTTATTGCCGACTGCATGGTGAATGCCATATAGATTGGCAGCGAACATCCGCGTGTTTCAGATTCCTCTCTTCAATTCTTGATGGATTTAATTAGTTTAAATTGCCATAATCTCGAGACACAATACGCTATTTCTTACCTTTTTCTTCCATAAAAGCAAATGTTATTTCCATGTTGTGAGGTGAGGAGAGGCGCTGTGCATCTGCGCTTCCTAATTGCAAATTAATTCATTCATCACGTATAGGCTAGCCTACATCACAAAATAATATTCGCTTATTTAATAGATGGAGATGTGTGAACATTTAATTCTAGCCTATTTCAATAGGCCTATATATCAAAATTGTGCTGGTGATGGGCAGATGCAGGCTTTCATCTCGCTGTGCACCGCGTGTTGGACATCAAAGGAGTTATAGTTTATAGGCTAACACTTGCCAACACTCCTTTCATCAATTGATATGCGGGCCTATAGAATGGCATAATCAAGGCCCAAAATCAAATTGAAACTAATTTAAAATGAACAAAACCATAACCTGTTGCTTGCTGGCTCACGTGGAGCTGCCTGCCGACTCAAATCCAAGTGTCTCTCCAACTTGCAATGCACAAACCAGCAGTGAAAACCATGCGTAATATGAACATACATCAATTACTCCTCTGCATTTAAATTCTTAAAGGTCCCATTCCGTGCAAAAGCTGTTTTTACTTGTAAATGCATATATACTGCTGTCATCCCTCCCTGTAATGAGTGGTCACAACCTCAGAAGTGCCAGAGTTAGATTTGTCCCTATCCAGCTTCCCCCTGCAGTCTCCTTCAAGCCACGCCCCTTACACTCTGTTCCCCCAGACGGGTTAATGTGATGTCACTCGGGTCCTCAAGCATACTGCGCGGGTCTCTCTCACACAAGCTATCTGCACCATTTTGTCTATAGCCACAAAATTAACACTTCTAGCTGGAGCGACGCCAACTGTACGTGATCCAGCAACTGCGGAGGTGCATTCGGTAAGTCTAGGCATTTTGAGATGTCCTCTTTAACGTAGCAACCGTTAAGTTAGCGATAGCTGGTTGCTAACGTTAGTTGTGGACACAACCTAGCGTGCTGGTCCACAGACGCTAATCCCTCAGCGGCCAATGGGAACTGTTAGTTCTGAATATATTATAGAAACAGACCATTCTTGGGAAGCGACGAGATGAGGAAGTGACAACTCCGTCAGAACAAACGGGCTTGCTATATTTTCGACAAATTAATCCAGAATCATGTTTTATGGACCAGAGACACACGTTTTTAAGAGGTTACAGCTGCACGAATTGGGACCTTTAATCGATTTATTTAGTAGCGTAACCTAATTTTCGGATTGCGGCCGTTAAATTCGGCTGTCAACCACCTTATATAACCAGCAGATCAAAGGCAACTAGATGCGCAATTGCGCAATGCGCACTGCATGCCAAGTGCATGGCTTGTTGAGATTAGTGTATGACCGCTTGCCGACAATCCTTTCTCAGAGGAATATAGTGTTAATATTTCAACGGAAGTGAACATAAAGTGTCGGAATCTTTGGAATAAAATCAGAACAAACACATTTTTATTTTTAAATCTAATTGTGTGTGTTTCTGCAATGTCAGGCTATTATGCAGACATCACGGCATTTTGAAATAACGGACATCTCGTTAACAGGATGGCTAGGCCTACTGTATTTCTCTTAAACATAAAATAGGCTAAATAAGGCAAAAAACCTACCTTTTTTTATTTAGCTGCCAGCCATATTTACATATGATTACCAGTAGTAGCCTATTTAAAATTCCTATAGTTGAAAGGTTGAATCTCTATCATTTCAGGGCGCAGCCCATATAATCCTGACAACAGTCTATTTCAGAATATGAAAATATCTATATACTATAGCCTATATATAGCCTGCAATGGGGAATTCCAAGCGTCTGCGTTTTCCGTGTGTCCACACTCCAACTCTACCACGGATTTTGGTGACGAAGACGGGTCAGATAGCCGGAGACCAAAGGCTACGTTTCATCAAACGGCTTGATGCTCAGAACGATAGAGGTAGTGTGGACAATAGGTGCAAACGAAGTATCGACCCATCAAATACGAGGTAATGTAGACATGGCCTAAGACACCTGTCATCAAAATTGTCATCCCCATGTCATGACCAGAGTCCGCCAGAGTCGGGTCTTCGCGAAGGGTTGCTGGCTTGCTCTCAATCAAATACCATTTGCCGGTGGAGGCTGGTCCAAATATTTAGCCCCATATTTGCTGAAACAAAGTGAGTCCAAGATCTGAACAATTTAGGGACATTATTACTGTTATTTCAGTGAATAAAAATTAATAAAGGGGACAATTATTTTCTTTTCAATTTCTTCTTGGGCCTTCACTGAATACCTAGAAGGCCCAGACAGTTCCCCTCTGCTAGAAATGAGCATGGGGCACACTAGAAATCACAATATTTCTAGTCTAATATTCTTAACACATTGACTGCCAGCCGTTTTTTTCTTGCTGTAGGTAGCTTCTGCCAAGCCGTTTTTTGAGGATTGTGGCTCATTTTACAAGAGCCGAGGATTATTTTCTGCTTGGAGTTTGTGAACATACAATATCTCAAAAGTACTAATAGAATGTGTACTTTCTCTGTCTAAAAGAGTTAGTTTGTAGAGTTAGTAGTTATGTAAGCATTAGCAGTTGAATACAGCATGGTTTTAGCGTCAGAAAAAATATTCAGAGATAAACGGCTTTTTGTGAAATTCGATAGAACTGTCACTTTAACCATTCATTTTTGGCTCTCTCTCTCTCTCTCTCTCCCTCCCCCTCTCGCTCTCTCTCTCTCTCTCTCTCTCCCTTCCCCTCGCTCTCCCTCCCTCTCTCTCTCTCTCTCTCTCTCTCTCCCTCCCTCTCGCTCTCCCTCCCTCTCTCTCTCTCTCCCTCCCTCTCGGTTTAATCCTAGTGAGAGGGGGAGAGGGAGAGAGAGAGAGAGAGAGAGAGAGAGGGAGGGAGGGAGAGAGAGAGAGCGAGAGAGAGAGAGAGAGAGAGGGAGAGAGCGAGAGGGAGAGTTCTTCTTGGCTGCAGCGGCCGTCACAGTCTCAGTGCTTTGCTGCTGTCCTGTGCCTGTCTGCACGGCCGCTGTTTGAGGAAGTCGGCATGGACATCCTCCCTCCGTGTGTCTTCTCCTCCTTCCTCCTGGCTCTACAGCGGGCGTGTCAGAAGCGCGTTGCTGCTGCCTGCCTGCCTGCCTGCGTGCCTGCCTGCCTGCTTGCCTGCGTGCGGACGCTCCTTGTGCGAGTCAAGATGGGCCGGGGAATGCGTGGGCGATGGGCAGATGTTGATTCTGGCCTTTCTGAGGTGTTTCAAAGTGTGTTTCACCTATAATCTATTTTGCAAATCGCTCTCCGCTCTCTGTGTGCTGCTGCCTGCGCGGTCGCTCTCGGGCAAGACAAGTGTGGATTACTGTAAAATCGCCTCGCCATTTCCTTGAATGGCTTGCTCCCGCGGCAGTTTTTTCTTTGATTTCGCTCTGGGGAGCACTGTCAACACTTAGTGGGTCGGTAAAATAGATTATACACATTCAATACCTCCAATAATTGTATAGGAGACGTAAAAGGGATTGATCAACGCCCCACCGTCAAAAAAAAAAAAACGATCAATACGTCGCTGGCAGTCAACGGTTGGATTCTGCTTGACGTACCAATACGTCGTTGGCAGTTAACGTGTTAAATGTAATATTCCCCCCCCCCTTAATGTTATTAGCTGGTCATTTCAATTAAGTTTACGTATACATGTGTGTGTGTCTCTGTGAACGTACCTCCTGTGACCTCCTCAGGCTTCCGTAACCTGCACCTGGATGACCAGATGACGTTGCTGCAGTGCTCGTGGCTCTTCCTCATGTCGTTCAGTCTGGGCTGGAGGTCCTATGAGCAGTGTAACGGCTCCATGCTCTGCTTCGCCCCCGACCTCGTCATCAACGAGTACGTACCACAGCCCCACCACCTGCCTGCACAATATGTCTGCTTTCTTTCCTCTATTGAGTACGGCAGGGATAACATATTTTTTTAGGCTTACCCAGAAGTCCCTGCACTTCCTGGTTCCTACATGTAAAAGTCAATGAGATTCTTGTATGGGGATTTTGGTTAAATGCTTGAAATAAGGCCTGTGGTTAACACAAGTTTATTAAAGAGGGAACTTTTTGTTCAGCAAGATAATCTTCATAAATGAGGACCACTTTCATGACTTTTGAAGTGTTTTCTGAAAATTGCATAAAAAACGAAAGCAAAGAAAAACACATGTACGCTTCGAAAATCATAAAGGTGGTCCTCATTTGTGAAGATTATCTTGCTGAACATGACGTTCCCTGTTTCATAAACTTTTGTTAACCACAGACCTTATTTCAGCCATTTAACCAAAATCCCCTTTGACTTTTACACATAAGAGTCAGAAGTGCTAACATCCAGGTCTTCCAGAATCATTCCTGCGGTGCTGCGCCGTACGGTACTCTATTTACCCTAACATTTAGTCAATGAGTTTGTGTAGCATTGCTTTGTTTTATTTTATGATCTCAGTCTCTCACTTCATCACTTGGCTTAGCCTGGTTAAAACCATCCTGATCATACCGTGATCTCATATTCTGTTTCGCTCTATGTGTCAGTCGACTCCAAGCCATCCACAGTGATGTCAGTGGGTGGGAGTACTTGCCTTGACAGACAACTCCTTTAGCCAATCAGCGTCAGATACAGTCAAATCCACTCGAACAAATGGCAAAAAAAAAAATATATATATATATACATATTATGTATTTATTTATTTATATATATATATATATATATAGATAGCTATATGTATTAATTTATATATATATCTATATAGATATAGATATAGATATAGATATAGATATATATATATAGATATAGATATATAGATATAATATATACACACACACACACACACACACACACACACACACACATTACAATAATAAAATAAAATATTGTCTTGAACTTGAGTCAATAATACAATATCATGGTACAGTAAACACTTCTGATCAACTGTACACCAATGCCCTATCTGCCTTGTGGCATAAACTACTAAAACCAGTGTTTTTAGTAAGTAAGTAGTAGTAGTAAGTAGTGTTTTGTTTTTCCATGTTGGGACGATAAGCAGTAGTAGTTGTAGTACTGTCGTAGTGCTTTATTGAGTGCACAGTGGGGAAAGCCCCACAAGTGATGCAATACACAGAAGCAAGCACAGCCACCTTCATTACAGCAGGCAGGAGCCAGCGGCTGGAGGAAGTGATGGTGGTGAAACGTGTAGCTGCTATACCACAGACCTTTAGCAGAGTCCCCAGAGTGAGTTGGAATAGGCAGAGGCTATCCGTCATCAACCAGGCATTAGTGGGGTTCCAGCTTTTTGAACGCACATTTTAAATCCCAACCCAACATCCACCTCCATGTATACCGCTCTTTATTTCATCCGTATTCATCTGTTTTTACCCGTCAAACCAACTCACTATTATCTCTACTACTGGTATCTCACAGTGTTCCTTTTAGCCGGTAGATGCTTTGAGGAGGCACAGGGCATTTTGCTCTTGTTCTTATGGGAAAAGTTGAAAAGTCGTGTGATGTAAAATTGTAAAACAGGAGTGGGGGAGTGACAAGTTAACATTACTCACAGTACGGGTGGTGTTGTGATATGAGGAGGGGTGCAGCCAGGGAAGGTGAGGTTGTCCAGATGGTAAATGGTAAATGGCGTGCATTTATATAGCGCTTTTATCCAAAGCGCTTTACAGTCAGTAGGTACATTCACCCATTCACACACCGATGGCGGCAGGTTACCACGCAGGGTGCTGGCACACCAACGGGAGCAATTTGGGGTTCAGCATCTTGCCCAAGGCAAGGACACTTCAACATGCAGACTGGAGGAGCCGGGAATCAAACCACCGACCTCTTTTATCCAAAGCGATTAGTGGATGACCCGCTCTACCTCCTGAGCTACAGCTGCCCCAGATCATCCAGTAAGATGATAATGATAGACCAGCGGGGTTGGGGGACAGAGCCAAACAGGGCAGCTGCAGCTACACTAGCTAGCTGGCTAGCCAGAGGGAAACAGCAATGAGTACAGCAGACAAAGTTAGATAAAACAAAGACAAAAAGTGAGAAAAGAAAGATAGGCAGAGAAGCGGCAGTCACACATGATGCCAACGTACTCTCCGACAGCAACACACACACACAGACACAGAATAGCACATGCTTCTTCTGATACATGTGCTGCCAGCCGGCAGTTTCACCGACAGGACGTAGCATGTGGGAGGATCATGCTATTCCCCCCAGTTTCCTTCGCCCCCGAACAGGCGCCCCAACCTACCAGAGGAGGCGCTAGTGCAGCAACCAGGCCACATACCCTTAATCCGGCTTCCCACCCGCAGACACGGCCAAGTAACGCCAGACCAAGCCGGAGGTAACCAACCCTCGTGTTGGTAGGCAAGAAATTGACTGCTGCCCTATCCGGACACCCCTCTTTTAAATTTGAATAAAAAACAACAACAACAACAACAAAACCACTGAACTGGCAGTGGTGAGAGGGAGCGCAATATCCCCCCCACTGAAAATAAGGACTGCGGTGAGTCGTAACCTCGGATTGGAGGAATACATGGATATGAAAGGTGAAGAGGTCACTGCCAATAGCACTGCAGTTTGACGGAATGGACAGGCAGCCGTAACACCCAAGGAGAGGAGAAGAGAAGAGAGGGGACGGGATGGGGGAGAGGAGAGGAGAGGGGAGGGGAAGAGAAGAGAGGAGAGGGGAGGGTAAGAGAGGAGAGGGGAGAGGAGAGGAGAGGAGAGGAGAGGGGAAGAGAGGGGAGGGGAGGGGGAGAGAGGAGAGGAGAGGGGAGGGGAGGAGAGGGGAAGAGAGGGGAAGAGAGGGGAGGGGGAGAGAGGAGAGGAGAGGGGAAGAGGAGAGGGGTAGAGAGGAGAGGAGAGGGGAAGAGAGGAGATGAGAGGGGAAGAAAGGAGGAGAAGAGAGGCGAGTCCCTCTGGATAAAGTGCTGTATTGATTTGAGCTGTAGAAAGTGATGCGAGCAGTGTGGCAGTGAACTGTGAGTCCATCAGCACTGATTCACAGACAGAGTACCCCGCCTCGCCACAGCTGTTTACTGAGGACTGGATAACAGCAAGAGTCAATGAGATTTCAGTTTAATTGGTAGGGCTGGGCATTGCCACTGATTTACCGATTCAATACAATTGCGATAAACGCAGATCGCGACTCGAGTTCAATACGATTCAACATCGATATTTCAGTTACAATACAATTTAGCTTGGATATGAAAGATATTCTTAAATAACTAATGCTGTAAATTGTGCAAGGAACCCTCTAACCTGGTGCATTATTAAAAATATGAATGTTTATTGTTTACAGATGTTTACGAGATCTCATTACGCTAAGAACCAAACCACGCGAGTCTAACAGGGTTAAAGCTTCATCCATGGGAAAAGGCATTATCTTAAACAATCGATTTATGGATTTATGAATCGAATATATATATATATATATATATATATATATATATATATATATATATATATATATATATATATATATATCCTTTCCAAAAAAAATATATATCATGGAAAAGTTAGTTTTTTTCCATAATTCCTTTCAAAAAGTGAAACTTTCATAGATTATAGATTCATTACACACAAAGTGAAATATTTCTAGCCTTCATTTGTTTCATTTTTCATAATTTTGGCCTACAGCTCCAGAAAACCCCCAAAACAGTATTTCAAGAAATTAGAATAGTCTGAAGAAAATCAGCAGTTATTTCTCAGTTATGACTGACTCCAGTCTCAGTCCACTCCATCTGAATCTCCGCCAAATTTTTGAATCGTCTTTGCTTGACAATCCGCTGAAGCCCACGGTCATCCATGGTATTTCCATGATATTCAATTTGTTTCGGAAAGGATCTGTATATATATATATACATATACTGTGTATATATATATATATACTATATATATATATATATATATATATATATATATATATATATATATACTGTATATATATAATATATATATATTTTTTTCACCCTAGTGGGTCGAAATGTGTCATGGAGGTCCAGTGTATGTGTGTGAAGGTATGTGTTTGGGTTCATGCCAATTGCCTAAAAGGCGGCGGTGTGTGTGTGTGTGTTTGTGTATCTGTGTGTGTGTCTGTGTGTGTGTGTGTGTGTGTGTGTGTGCGTGTGTGTGTATGTATCTGTGTGTGTGTGTGTGTGTGTGTGTGTGTGTGTGTGTGTGTGTGTGTGTGTGTGTGTGTGTGTGTGTGTGTGTGTGTGTGTGTGTAGGGTGGCCCTGCTATCCTGCTTGTACAGAATGTGATCACAGCTATTGTGAATCTGTGGTTGTTTTTGAACCCAGCCCTAATAAGGTGTATGTCTCCATCTCTCCCTCTCCTCTTCCTCCCCACTGCTCCTGCTCTCTTGATTTCTCACCTGCTGGCCCCTTCTCTCTCTCTCTCTCTCTCTCTCTCTCTCTCTCCTCCCTCTCTCCCTCTGCCCCCCTCTCTCCCTCCCTCCCTCTCTCTTTCCTCCAGAGAGCGTATGAAACTGCCCTTCATGACAGACCAGTGTGAGCAGATGTTGAAGATCTCTAATGAGTTTGTCAGACTGCAGGTGTCTTATGACGAGTACCTGTGTATGAAGGTGCTGCTGCTGCTCAGCACAGGTAACACAAAACACCTCAACACAAACTAACCCTAACCCTGCTCAGCACAGGTAACACAAAACACCTCAACACAAACTAACCCTAACCCTAACCCTGCTCAGCACAGGTAACACAAAACACCTCAACACAAACTAACCCTAACCCTAACCCTGCTCAGCACAGGTAACACAAAACACCTCAACACAAACTAACCCTAACCCTAACCCTGCTCAGCACAGGTAACACAAAACACCTCAACACAAACTCTTATGCCCCGCAATTATCCTGGGACTTTTTTGTGCTGTTGAATACAGTATGCAGGGCGGGTTTTGCCTATAGGCATCAGTGTTTCCCCTACCATTCTACAGGCCTGGCCAGGCCAGGCCAGGCCATCGGCGCCCCCGCCAGGCCAGAAAATAAATTGCAATTTATTTATTTAAATTTTTTTGAAAAAAAAAAAATCCCCCACTGCTCTCCCCAAAATTTCAATAAACCTTTACGGCATATTATTACAATACTGTTGTTGACAGTGTTGACAGTAATAGAAGATGCCAAATCATTCAAAACAATAAGCATTTTGCTTTTAGGAGCATCGTGTCAGCGTGCGGCGCTGTTCCAAAACGTGTCAACGTGTGTCGTTGCCAGGGAAACGCACATCCCATAATACAACTGTTCGCATCGCATCCCATAATAGTATGATGATACTTGGGATGCCATTGCGAACATAGATGCAAACAGGTTAGCTAAAAGTTTAGCGTCACCAGCGAGGGCCCCCACCGTTGCCGTCGGGGTACGTTTCGAAATCCCTCCAGGCCTGAAAAATGTTCTAGGGGAAACACTAGGGATTATAGGCGACTACAATGGGCCCCCTAACCACGAGGGGGCCCCTGGGGAAGAAGAAAAATAATATGGCATAGCACAGTCCGTGTTTGACGAGCTCTCCCGAAGTCAGTTTTTAAGCTAGAGTGGAGGGGTATCAGCGGAAACTAGACATCCAGATGGATGCACAGGTACCAGCCATGTAATGCTAGCTTGCAGGCAAGCCGGCATAACATAGCTCCAAATTTGGCAACATTTTTGACAAAGGTAAATGGGCATGGCTATCTTTGAAATGGGTCCCACGACCTCTCACATCGACAATATATGAATGAAATTGGGATCATTAGAACCTCTTATCTTTACAGCAGGGTAGGAAATTAACTTTTTTAAACAAGGGCTATTTTTGCCCCTGTGAAATATATTTCGGTGGCATTTTGGATCATTATTTTCCAGGGCAATTTTATCAAATGTTGGGAGATACCTTAGTTGCACCTACAGTATGTAGCATGACAAACCAATCAATGACTCTTATCCATATATTTTGTTTCTAAAAGTTCATAAACAATCACAGTTAAAGATCCCCATTTCCTATCTCAACAACACTGTTGATTGTCTGGCATGTTATTAATGTACTTGACAAAAACATGAGTGAACTAGCTGGCCAGCTAGCTTGTGCTGCCTGTCACTGAGGTAAATAATGCTAGTAGGAGGAGGAGGGGCGGGGGTTGTACGGATGCCTAGCTGGCCATTTTCGAGTCACGCTTTGCAAGAATAATGTTAAAATACAGAAAGTATTAAACTCTTGATTTTATGGGGGCATTTAAAGCCCCCATCACCTCAATTCAAAGGGAAATTCTAGATTTTTTTAGGGGCATTTTGCACCGAGCCCCCGCTAATTTCCTACCCTGCTTTACAGCCATGTCTGGTCAGCTACATAGGGTTTAAGAGCTCCAGGGTCCTAAAGACATTCTGTATGCAGTGAACATATGTTATTCTCGCCTTTTTTCACTTCCCCATTTCTGCACACTGTGGTAACTAAACATGGACGTGTAGAGTGAAATTGGTATGGCTACATACTCTTGTGAATCCAAACAGCCCAATTGCATTCATGTGTGATGAAATATGGCCTAACCATTTCAATGTGATGGATAGGGGGCTCTGGGTGGTGGGAAGGACATGTTGAGGGGTGGGGCTAGGGGAAAGGGGCCGTCACTAGGCATAGGAAGGTCATAGAGGGGTGGCGTTATTTTCCATCTTGGAAAGGATTAGCCGCGTTGTTGAGGTACTCCCAAACATTGCCTAAAGTGCCATAAGGCTGAATGGCCACACCACTGTGCTGTTGGCTTCAAGGTATTTGTGCTTGTATGAGTCTGGACAGACATTGATGTAAACTGCTCACTTGTAGGTGGAAGCATACAACCATGATGCAGTATTTCAATTTGTTTTCTTCCAAATTAGTCTGAACGATTAATCGATTATAAAAATTAAGTTGTTGATTTATTGTCTGTCAATCGACTAATGGAGTTGCAGCTCTAATATTCAGCATTGTAAGATAATCTAAACACATCAGGTGGGTAGTAGATTACAGTATGAGTGTAAAAAAAAACACAATCTTTGTAGTCTGGATGGCTCCAAAAGTCAAGTTTAGCTTGAATATGTTGGGAAACATACAATGAGCTACATTTTTCACTGCACCACGCTACACTGTAATTGAGGGGTCTGCTGCTCTAAACATGCACTCAATCCAAACTATCATTAGGGGTATGTAGGGAAGTGTAGAGGTAAAAGCACCGCCGAGACCCGGGTTCAATTCCCGGCAGCGGTACTTCCGGCTTGGTCAGACATTCTTGCAGACACAATTGACCGTGTCTGCGGGTGGGAAGCCAGTGGGGGTATGAGTCATGGGCCCTTTCTCAATACCAATAATGCGTTCTTGTGTTCTTGGGGAGAACGTTCTTGTTAGTCGTTCTTGGAAGAATGAACTTGCTAGGTCACAAGCACACATGACGCTGTTGGCAGTTTGAGACGATGCGTTGTTGAGGGTATTGCGCAATACCAGCGCAGAGGCCACCTGCAGTACTACACAATTAAAAAGCTCAGCTGATTCTCAGTAGATGCAGCCAATTGTGCTCTGGACGTTTTTTTGTTGCTCCATTTTCGCCATAAATGTTCGTAAAGTGGCAATTATTGAAACCTACTACCCTGCTTGTAGGCATCAAAAGTCATCAGAAATTAATTTAGTCATGAATTAAAACTTTAAATTGTAAAAAAAAACTTCCCGGAGCTTATGGCGTCTTCTCTGCTGCGTTCTGTCTCCGCTTATGCCGAAATGAATGCTGGGATATGTGCCTTGCCAAGTTGACACAAGTCAGCAAGCAGAGCATCCTCGGTAAAGTGGGCGTGTCGAGAACACATCCGGGAATTTGAAGCGTTCTTGGCAAAATGTGAACTTTGCATTGGAACAGTACTTGGGCTGCGACTGATGACGTTTCACAGGGACACAAGAACACACAAGAACCCTTATTGAGAAAGGGCCCTGGTCTCTGCACTAGTGCCGCCTCTGGTCGTTAAGGGCACCTGTTCGGGGGGAGGCGAACTGGGGGGAATAGCGTGATCCTCCCATGTGGTCCCTCCCATGGCTGGCGACTGCACATGTATCGGAGGAAGTGTGTGCTAGTCTATAGCTTTCCCCAGATCGGCAGAGGGGGTGGAGCAACGACTGGGACACCAGGGGGAATTGGCTAAGTACAGTTGGCCAAGTTGGGAGAAAATGGGAAAGAAAAATGGGAGGGGGGGGGGGACTTGATTAAAACAATTAAGGTAAGGAGGGACTTTCACTTTTTCTTGCTGTCTATCTGTTGCTATCTCTCTCCCTCTCCACCTGTCTATCTGTTGCTATCTCTCTCCCTCTCCACCTACACGTAAAACCCAGCTGAGTGCATCAGGTCCAAGACACTTCTCTGGGGGTTTGTTGAAAGGCGTCCTGGGAAATGAAGGCAAACTGAAATAAAGGTAGACAGTAGAGGGAGGTTGAGGGGTCATGGCTACAACAAAGTCAATGACAACTTGGAAACCCTCATTAATGTTTTGCTTGCGCCTGTGTTTACCCTGCCTTTTCCACACAAAATGGCCTCTCTGAAAAAGGCCCATTGTTACTCCTACATACTCTCTTGACTAAAGATTTGCTTTGAAACGGGTCAAAAAAGAGTTAGTGCAGCAGCACGTCTGTCTGTCAGCTCAGAGGGAAAAGAAGAGCGCTTGACATTTGGATTGCTATGTAATTATCACTATCTTCAATTGCCCTGAAAAGCGTGAAAAGCCATTGCAAAACCAAACTTCTTGCCCAATTTAGTTAATTTCAGCATTGCCGACTGAAGATTGGATTGAGCAGAGAATTGTTCTTTGGGTTTTACTCCAAATTAATTGTTGGGGAGAGGATGCACTCACAGGGTGATTGGCCACCAGTGGTTTCTTGCATGACATGTCTCAAATCGTTGGAGGGCGGAGTTTGAACTAAAGTAACCCCTCACTAGCTCTGTCTTCCTTAAGAGGGGAAGTCAAAGAAAGAAGTTCGACAAGCAGCAGGCTCTGTAATCATCACCATTAAAACCCTGAGAATAACACTAAACAGCACGGAAAACCATTAGCAAAACTTTCCTTTATTTCAGCTTTGGTGATTGAAAAATGCATTTAACAAAAGCCTTTTGATTTACTCCAAATGAATGGTTGAGGAAAGGATGCACTTTAAGGGTGATTTGACTGTTACGCAGAGGAAATGACATTTCCATACCGAGCAGTGGGTTGTATTTTTATGCCTGGGAGCAATTTCCAGCTGGTTCCTGTCAGGGATGAGAAGACTATCTGGACAACTTCGCTTTGAGCTGGCTTTTAATAAAGGTGTTAATGTGCACGTCCATGTACACGTGCACACACACGCGTGCACGCACACACACACACACACACACACACACACACACGCGTGCACACACACATTACAATCACCTAGAGGACCATTTGATTTATTAGCTACTTAACTTCAGAAGCTAGACTACATGCATATTTTAAAATGGGTTCAACATCCGCACTACATTTGAATAATTATAAAAACAGAAACAGGATTTGGTCTTCCAATAACACCTAATAGTCAAAATAACTTTCTCACTTATTTCATACTAAATAATCCAAGTGCAGAAGTGTGGTTTCCCTCTCTGCAGAAATCACTGTCTCCCAGCTCAGACAGCCACAGCACAGGGCAGAGGCCAGTCAGTGCTCTTATCTGATTATGCAAATAGAACGGTATTTCACCCTGCGTCTGCCCCATGTGGCTTTGCATAATCTCTGGTCCGCTGAGCGCGCTATGGCCCGGGTGGAGGACTGGAGGGAGGAGTCCTCGGCGTCCGATAGGGATGCAAATTGTAATACATTTTCTTAATTGATTAATTGGTCATGTTAAAGATCAATTAATCGTGTCTTTACGCCTACTTACCAAGTTAATCAACCAACCACAACCAGA
>NC_139623.1:119080146-119197646 GCF_964638095.1 Poromitra crassiceps
TGTGTCTGTGTATGTGTGTGTGTCTGTGTACTTGTGCGTACAGTACCTAAAGATGTGTCTGTGTATGTGTGTGTGTCTGTGTACTTGTGCGTACAGTACCTAAAGACGGTCTGAAGAGCCAGGCGGTGTTTGATGAGATCAGGATGACGTACATCAAAGAGCTGGGTAAGGCCATCGTGAAGAGAGAGGAGAACTCCAGCCAGAACTGGCAACGCTTCTACCAGCTCACCAAGCTGCTGGACTCCATGCAGGAGGTGAGGGACGCACACACATGCACACAGACACACAGACACACAGACACACAGACACACACACACACACACACACACACACACACACACACACACACACACACACACACACACAGACACACAGACACACACACACACACACACACACACACCTCTATTTTTCTTCTTGTATGTTCTACGTGACATGGTCTATTGACAGATTTAACAAGTAGACAACTGTGAAATCGTACAAATCAAGATACAAAGGTTTTATGAGGAGGGGGGGACGATGTTGAGGAAACACACTCAATATAACAAACAACAGTCTTAGGATCACCAAATAATTTGTTAGCAGACTAAGCTTGTTCAGGGCAAACCAAGCTTGCAGCACCAACTTGCAGGGTGATTTTCTCTAAATGTTACTTTGTGTTGCGGATTACGGACATTCAAATAAGCATTATCCTCTTCAAATATTTTCAGATCTCAATGTATGACACGTCATTTGAATCTGAATCTGTAAAAAAGAAAAGAAAATACCTTGGCCTACTTGTTACAGTCCCTGTCACATTTGGGATGTACTCTACATAATGAATTGAAAAGTATCAAGAGCATTTTAGAGATGCTTCATGGCTTTTTTAAGGCTTTTTGCAGCCAGGCTATTTTTTCCGTTGGTTCAAGTGCATTGATGTCTACTGGTCAGTCATCAATAACTTGTCACCCTGTGGAGCTCTCTAGACCAGCTGAGTCACACCAAACCCAGAAGACTGTCTCACATCTTATCCAGTGTATTTGCTCTGATCGCAGCTTTCTTCTCCCCCATCTCCCTCAAAATCTCTTTAATGCACTAGTAAAGATGTATATAGCTAATTTCAACAACAACAAAACAAAATAAAGAGTGTATATATAGTATGTGTCACTGATGAGGCCTGTCTCTGTCTGCCTTTGTGTCTCCAGATGGTGGAGGGTCTTCTCCAGATCTGCTTCTACACCTTTGTCAATAAGACCCTCAGCGTGGAATTCCCTGAGATGCTGGCTGAGATCATCACCAACCAGATACCAAAATTCAAAGATGGGAGTGTCAAGCCTCTGCTGTTTCATCAGAAATGACTGCCTTAAACTGTGAAACAATGCCTTAAGCCCCCTGCCCCAAGCTTTCGCCTTCCACCCTCAGTCTTATTCTGGTCCTCGGCTGCAGCCATTCGCCATCACCAAGGTGCACAATAACCCTCAGCCTACCTCCTTGGTCCTAATCCTGGCCCGTAGCTTTTGGCCTCAATCTGAAACTCCCCTAGCCTGGTCAAACTATCCTGTGACCACGTGAACTCACATTCTGTTTCGCTCCACGGATCAATCTGGACTTCCACCCGCCCCCAGTGATTTCCAGAAATTAGAATGTAACCGGCCAAGCAGAGACGCCACTAGCAAAACAGCACTAGCGTCTCTCGAAGAAACGAGCAGTAGCGTTAGCGCTAGTAAACACAGCCCTTAATGCAGTTATTGCAGAAATAGACTCGAGGCTACTTCCACTGCACCAGGATAGGGAATTAACGTAACTTTTTCTTAACCCCCCTTGTGAAATACGTTTCACAGGCATTTTGGATGATTGTCAGGGCAACTTTGTCAAATATGTTAGTCCTTCTATTTTGCACGACAGACCACTATTCAATTACTCTTATCCAAGCGTAGCCTACAGTATTTTATTTCTCATTTCTAAGAGTTAATAAACAACCAGTTAAAAATCTTCATTTCCTATAATCTCAACCACACTGTTGATTATCTGGTATGTAATGCCCTATGGCAAAAGACAAAAAACATAACATATCAATCAAAATAACATGTATTACAATCATATTAGGCCTTTACTAACATTTGATGTTACAGTTGAACTTCCTCCTCTTCTGTCATGTCAACAACATCAGTTGAAGTAAAGGCTTTATGTTCTGATATAAAGCACCGCTCCACTGGCTGGGCATGCAGACGGTGCATCTCCCTCTCGCTCGCACTTGACCGCACACTGCCTGCCGTCACAGCATGCCGTATCGATACAGATGCATTCTGCATAGATACACGGAGTATAGTGTCTACGCTCCTATTGGCTAGTGTGTGTGCTCCTAGAGTGTGCTTGTTCTCATGCTCGTTCATTCTCGTGCACTTCAACTGAGCGGGGCTCGTGCCCCCGGGTTAGTCAGAGCCCTGAAACCCTGCCCCGCTGTGATGTGACACTGCCTACAGCAAACAGCCCCCGCTGCACCCAGACAGAGACAGAGCAGAACGGCTCGCTTCTCCTCCATTTACTCGCTTGTTTAGTCAAAGTTTATTAGTATTGAACGTCACATGTCCAAAATTGTCCCAATTCCAAGGGCAGTTTAATATTTTTTGCAGGCATTTTTCCCCAAACCCCCGCTAATTTCCGACCCTGGTATGCACCAGCGGAGTTTCTCGGTAGAGAATATGTCACCGTTCTTCCGGGTTGGGTTTGGCCACGCTGATTGACTGAGTTGTCTGAGTTGTTCTCCCGCTCACTGAAATCGCTGTGGATGGCTAGAAGTCCAGACTGATCTGTGGTGCGAAACACAATGTGAGGTCACGTGATCAGGATGGTTTTACCAGGCTCAAACTCCCCCCTCCACCACCACCGACCTGTAGCGCCCCCTCTTGGCTCTTGGCCATGCGAGCAGAAGCGTGCCTCCAGGGGACACATGTTGGCTCTGGATGTCTCGGGCAGGGTATCTTTGCTGGTGATCCAGACAGAAACCACCCCCCACCCCCCGGATATATAGACTTTCTAACTCTACTAGCTTCGGCCTCATCTGCCTCTCCCACTCTCTCCTGCCTCCATGTCCCTGATGCCTCACTGGCCAGCTGCCACCTACACCTTATCTCCTCACCCCAACACTCTCTCCACCTCACTGACCAGTCACCACCTACACCTTCTCTCCTCACCCCAACGCACTCTCCTCCACCTCACCCATCAGCAGCCGCCTCCTCCTCAAACTTGCCCGCTGCTCCTCACCTGCCCAGCCTGCCTCCCTCCACTCGCCCCTTTCCAGCTTCACCAGACAAAGGAAATGTAGTGTGTTCAGAGGATTCCCACCCACAACTTTTGAAAATCACAAACACGCTGAGATGGGGACTTTTCTTTTCTTTTCTCAAATGGTGTTTCAGTGGTGAAGCAGTTATCTCTCCTGAAATGAGACAAATCCGATGTATCTACCCAGCCAATGGAGGGAGAAAAAAAAACAGCAAGAGGAATAGTTTCTATTGATCTTAGGCATAAAACCCATAATACCCATATAGTATGCACAAAGTCATGCACACACACATACAACAAAGTACACACAGACACAAAGTCACTCACCAAAATGTTTACAGAGGATTTATCTGAGAAGGGAAAAAACAAAACAAAAAACTTGTGCCTTTTTTTTAGCTTGTAAGGCTCTTCATAGCCGAACTATTGCGTATTTTGCAGAGGAATCTCCCTTCCACATATTTTGTTTGTTTTGTTTTTTCCGCACCGGAAATTTTTGTTCTGTTTCCAAGCCGCCATGTTATTGCTGTATTGTTTGTTTGTTTTTGTTTTTATTTTTTTAATGTGGGCAGCTTTCAGTGTTGTGATCCCCAGACGAGAACGAGAGAGAGCCAGATCCTGACGGCTCCTCGAGAGACAGGGTTCCTACACAGGAAGGGAATGTCTGCAGCTGTATGGAAAATTACTTTGATCGTTCAGGTCTTTAAACGTTTGGAAGTCATAGAAACAAACAAAAAAAATGCAGACAAATGTTTCGTCCCAAAACACATGACTATGTGTTTGTAGATTCACTGTCTTCTCACATACAGTATTGTTACAGTTGTTGTGAGCGATACAGTAATGATCAGCTGTAGACTTGCTCCATTTGACATATCGCCCAGCAAATATACTGTAAGTATAAATTATATGGAAAGTCATAGCACCCAGTTAACATGTTGAATATGCATCCAAATATTCTACTCCAGTCAAAAATATATATATATACCTATATATATATATATATATATAGTCTGGAAAAAAGTGTTTTGAATTGGAGTGAAATGTGTGCAGAACCCTACACTTGTTCTCATCCCTTATCACCTTTTGCAATGAACTCATTTGCACAAAGGGGTTTTGAGGACTAAGTTACATTTGGGAAACTCGTCCATGGTGTCAGATGTCAGTGTTGGGTGGTGTGGGTAAATAGCCATAACGATTCAAGCAAACTTGACAAGTGAAAACCATCCATTCATCGCCAGCTATTTTCACTTCTTAGGTTCCAGTTTTGTCTCTGGTTTCGCAGAGCTCCACCTGCACAGAAAGTGACCCAAAGCCAAACTATCTGTTTTCACCACAGAGAACACATGGGTTAAATAAGAATGGAAATAATTTGAGCTTTTGTTTGAACCGAACTGGACTACTACATACAGTAAGGTGGTTAAGACAATACAGTGACAGTCGCAACCAGGTATTTAAAGCCCCCCTTCAGTCAGTTTATCTACAACATGTTTAATGGTTGGTGTTCTATTTCAAACGTTATGAGCACCTGTTGCACACGTCATCCGATTCTGTGCTATACACCAAGGAGATAGCCTACACCAGTGATACTCAACTTGCGGCCCGCGGGCCGCATGTGGCCATGATTTTTCTGTTTGTGGACATGATTTTTCTGTGTCGCCCACGATGGAATTGCATTTTTTTTTTACAGTGCACCTGAACGCAACATGCAGGATACCCGCTGAGTAAGTGTCCAAATGTTCATGTCATTCTGGCCAATACTCCACTTCTGTTATAGCATTTCAGTCTGGAATATGGAATATCTTTCAATAATCTATGATTTAGCTGCTAAATTGTCAAATACTGCCATCTGCTCGCTACCCAGGCACTTATGTATGTACTTAACCTAACTAAATTAACCTAACTATCCGGTGTGCACAACATTGTCAGACTAAACTCCGGCTGACACCCCAAAAACCTACAATCAGCTACAGAAAAATGTATATTGTTTGTTTATTAACTGGCCCCTGGCCTTCTATCATTTCACGAAAGTGGCCCCCGGGCAAAGCAAGTTGAGTATCCCTGGCCTACACTATCTACCTACCTACAGTATTCCTTTGTAGCTTATTGTAGCTGCAAGGAATTGCTCATTGCTGAGATCTTTGCGACCGGGCTACGGATTTTAAAGCTCATGCCCCCGTTGGAAAGAGCGTGACTCGAAATGGTTAACGAGCTAACCGCATTTTCAGCCCGACAAATGTGGCAGGCTTAGCTAACGGCTAGCTAGCTAATTAACATGCCACCTCGTCCTGCAGTCAGAATCAAATTGTCATATGTATGACTATAGCGTTCCCTTGAGTATGTCATCGTTCCATTTTAGCAACTAACTTAACTTTTTGAACTTAGGCACACAATTAAGTTATTTGTAAAAAAAAAAAAAAAAAAACTATGGCGAACAGTGTGACTCATCAACACTGTCAGAACATGACTCAGAAACATATGAGATATCTTAAAAATTACAAAGTACACTGGAGGAGGGGGGCTTTAAAGTGATTGAAGAATGGTCAAAAATAGTTCCTGGGGAATATTGAGTAGCATTTTTGCGTGAAATGCCCATCCCTAGGAAAAAGGTTGCTGCCGTGTGCAATTTGGTTGAGTGTTAATCACAGCTCAGATGAGTTTTGTCACCTGGATGTATTTTACTTGTGCCAAAAGTAACAGCGGGTTCCCAATTCATTTTGATTCATGGAAGTATCTTTTTTCTTTTGACAGTCATTAGTCATGTTTGACTTTGCACATGATTCGACAGTGTGGCCATCAACACTTTGTTTCAGGGTTCTCATTTTATGAGAAGGATCTCAATTCAATCTCCTACACCAGCTTACCTATCAAAATATATATATATATATATATATAGAGTATATATATATATATATATACAGTATATTTCTCCAAGTTATTTTTTTGTTTCTTTTTTTATTGATGTTTTGGCATAAATATAACAATATACAGAGGTTTCAGTTCTTATGGTATGAACCACCCACCATCATACAGATATTTTTTTAAAGATGCACTTTCATTTGGAGATGTAAAAAAAAACAAAAAACGTTTGCAATTGCAAAGCGCTAACTTTTAGGTTTCCACCCAACAGCAGCGATATGCTGTCAGGAAAAGGTGACGACCAGCGCATGTGGACGCCATACGAAAACGTTTCTTCGTTCTATCTGTAAGCGATCCAAGCTTGTGTGACGGCCAAGTGACAGATATATCCATCCCAAAAGAAAATATATTTTCCTCTGTTTTTTGTTGTTCTGCCAAGCCCCTCTGTTCATTCTTAACGGCACTCGTACCCTCCGGAGCACTCTTTATGGTGGTTAACAGAGGGTAGGGGGGTCAGTTGCGTGTTACGTACAGTACAGCTAACAGCATAACAGGCTCTGACGCATATTCAATGAGAGCCATAACATTTTGACTCAGCCATTTTTGTCATTGACGTATTTCTCCCTCTGAGGAACCATGTACAGTACAGTGGCAGGATTTAGCGTGTTTCCCTCCCTGAGGAACCATGTGCGGCGGGTTTTAGCATCGGCGGCTAACGCGGTTTTGTGGCCTTGTGCTTGTAAAGGAGGTTTGATGCAGATTATTTTTAGGGGAGATTTGACACAAATGTCTATACTTTTGCATACAGTATTACAGCTTCACAAAACCAGCTTTAACCTGCAGATGTAACCATATCCCTGCTCATTTCTGAATGGCCATAGGTGTATATACTGTAACAGCGCCAACATATCCAGTGCAGTGTAAACAGCGTCTATTATTTTTTTCTTTTCAACTAAGTGTTCGACTAAAAGCCTTGCGAAAGGGAGACCGAGAGCCATAGAAATAGGATTTCAAATCAGGAAATGGATAAACCCTTAACAACTATCAATGCTTTTGAAGATTGATTTCTTGTAAAGAAAAAATATATAATATTTTCTGCGATTTTGAATACATCTGCTTGATCCTATTTGATATGAATAATTTTACTCAATCCTTTTTGTACATTGAACGAGTAAAGAAAGTAAATATTTTTCTGTTTGGTTTGTGTTTGATAAAGGTAGATGTGTTGAATACATTAGAAAGTGTTAAACATGTTTGTCTTGTAAAGTAAATGTAAATTCTATGAATCAATGGGAAAGTCTATATATGAATGATCACTGTGTTTTAAAGTTATGAGGAAACAGGGGAGGGAGGGGGGAGAGACTGGAGGATGTTTTGTATTATATCAGAGTGACCAAAGCAGAGAAGAATAAAAAAAAAAAGATTTAACAAAGAAAAGAAGTATTCAAGCAGTTACATATTAAGTAGCACTTATGATTATCCAACTTCTAGTACTACTTATTTTATTTTGAAAGGTATCTTTTGTAAAAAGGTCTAGGCTTTGGACCCGATGTACATTGCTGTGAGGATTTACTGGTCACTTTAAAAGAGGATAAAAAGAAAAGAAAAACCACAAAAAAAGTTGAATATGCGCGTGAAAGTAAATCTACCAGAGCCTGACAAATTGCACTACCCTATACTGGTCGATAAAGTCTATTTTGTATCAAATACATGCAAATATTATCTTTAAAGATTAAGGGCAGATCATGTTTCACTGGTATATATGGCTTTCATTGAAGTCTGTTTTGTTCGTATTTCAGTTATGTAAATGTAATCCGATGTAAAAACAAAAAAAGTAAAATGTCTATTTGTTAAAAAAAGTTTGTATTACTTCTGTATTACACCTTCTTCTGTAGTCATTGTCGATATTTTCACCTATTTGATTAAATGTTGAATTTAACTGTCTGTGTTGTTCTTTGGCATTCGACGGGGATCGTCACGCTAATGGCCTGGGTGATGTTTTGGTAACACTTTAATTGGATAGTCCGCCTACAGAGTATTTGTAACATTTCAACAACTTATTAGTTGACATTCAACAATTCAACTGTTCAACAGATTATCTATAGAGTATGTGACGATTCATGAACACACGTAGTACTCCAGGTGATGAGAATCCAGTGTGTGGAACTGGAACGTGAAGCAAACAGAATCTTGTTTGTTGAATCTCAACTAATAAGCTGTTGAAATGTGACAAATACTCTGTAGATTCTCTGTAGGTGGACTATCCAAATCAAGGGTTACTGATGTTTCGGTCATCACTGGTTGAAAGTTAACCTTGCGAGGCAGCTGGATTTGTGAGAGATCATGGTTGATTTGTTAGTCCTTTCCCTTGAACCTAAAGTCTTCCAGGTAATGGATGACAGACTCGCACCACATGGGACCAGACAGGTTTTAGGTTGGGTACAAGCTGCCCCGGCACATCAACCCCAATCCACTCCTGTGTATGTATGTGCTATTACTATTTGCTAGTGAGTTTGGTGCAAATTTCCACTACTGGTAACGCGGGGCAGAGTTCTACAGTATATAGGGTTGCAACTAATGATTATTCCCTTTATCGATTAATCTGATGATTATTTTCTCTGCTAATCGATCATTTAGTCTTGTGACAAAATGGTGAAAAATGTCAATCACTCCCACCCTCCACCCCCAAAGCCCACGATGACATCCTGAAATGTCTTTTGTCCTGACCCACAGCCAACAACCCAAAGATAATCAGTTTACTGTCATAGAAGATTAAAGATTAAAGATTAAATATTCACATTTAAGAAGCTGGAACGAGAGCACCCCCCCCCCCCCCCCCCCCCCCCCTTAAAATGTGTCTAAACTCTAAACGATTATGATTGTTAAAAAAAATAGTTAGCAATAATTGTTCTGTCAATCAACTACTCAATCGTTGCAGCTCTACTTCAATATGCTTGACTTCTGAGACAGCAAGTGTCCCAGCTACAGGGGCAAGATGAGGGACGAGGTCCACATCTGGGCCTGCTGGGATTATTGTGTATAAAAGACAAGTGCTGGGGAAAGAAATGAAGAGCAGACAGAAAATAGTAAAGGTCAAAAACACAGAAGACAATACAGGAAGGAAGGAAGGAAGATCTGTTGCCAACAGAGATCAGATGCTGAAAATATTTTGCTGTCATATTTAACTTCCATAAAGATTTCAGTTCAAGTTTGGATCAGCATGTTTTGTAATTCTCCTAAATACATTTGAGCCAACTTTCCCTCTCGAGCACACAATTGTAAACATAGTTCTTATGTTTACAATTAAATTCTTATTGTGATAAAGTATCCAAAGAAAAAGTGTTTTCAGCACTGTAACCTCCACTGGACCCATGACTGGGACCAAAACAAGGAATCAAAACTAAAATTACCCTCCGGCACCACAGCTACATGTACATTAAATTACAGAGCAAACAATATTCAAAACAATATTCACACGCGATGTGTAGCATGTGAATATCACCACAGTTATACTGAGCCCAGGCGCTGCATTAAAGAAGAAACCCAGTCGGACCAGCTGTAGCTGTTCAACAATGATCTTTAATTCTGCACAACCTTTCAATTCACAGAGACTTCTGAATATTTAAGGCTGAAGATAGACTTAAATGATACAAACATTTGGGCAACTGAGATGCTAAGGAATTAAGTTAGTATGCTAAAAATACAAAATATAAAATTTCATACTCAAAAAAAAGTATACCTTATCAAATGCTGTGTATTTATTTACAATGGCAATAATATAATACACTCCAAAAAAGAGCGAATACAGTTCAGAATTGCGTCTTTGAGAAAGTCTCATAAATAAAGAGGTTTTCATATGAACAAAGTAGTCTAGTTTCACATTTAAAAGATTGTTTTTCTCCCATTTGTTACAATGCTAAAATGGTCATTATATTCTGTCCAAAATGAAAGCATGAAGATCAAGGAAAACTCTTTGTCCAGGCTAGCTGACAGATAGATAGAAAATAAGAACAAAATAATGACATTCAGCTTGGACTGGTAGGAAATGGAGCCCTGAAGCAGACCAACATACAAATCATTTTTTTAAATTCAGTACTTGCTAATTAAGAAATATCTGGAGTGACCTTTTCCCTTAATGGTGGTCATGTCATACATGTGTCATCAATCACTCCCCGAGATTTGACTTTAGGAAACACTGGGAACCACTCGTGTTTTGGTCTGAACCCCCGAAACAAAGGTAAATGTGGCTCTGGTCCAGATAATTAGCTTATTATCGTCATGGTTGAGCGGCCTTTTAGTTATTTGGTGAGGGAGTGGGGTGACTGTAGAGGCGAGCAGTAAGAAGCAGCTAGATAGCAAGATAGCCATGCTGAGTTCCCGGTGATGACGGTGTAAATAATTATGGCTCAGATTTGGTTTTCAAATGACTTGAATTGATTGCTCGCTCACCCTGTCCCGTTGATGATTCAGGTCAGAATCCATCAGCTTGATGGCAAAAGCTGGGGAAATAAGGAGCCAGTGGAATGCTCCTTTCAGGGCCTTGCTGTAGTGGGACATTTATGGATTGGGCCGATGTGAAAAAGACAACCTCCAGGCTCAATGGGGGTTTCCCCAGGGGGGCAGGAGGGAGGAGGACAGAAATAACATAAAATAACGAGTGACAGTCAGACTGTGGTTGGGCACAGCTGGGCCTGTATTACAGTCACCAGTGGGAATCATCTCTTCCTCCTGAGTAGCGTGATGAACCACTGATCTGCTTGCAGAGCTCCTTTTTTTCCCCACTGTGTGTGTGTGTGTGTGTGTGGGGGGGGGGGGGGGGGCATGGACTTTAAAAAGGGACAAACCCGAAGCTTGGAGGCCGATGCTGTGCTGCATCTCTGAAACAGCCAGGTTGAGCACAGCAGCAACACATTTACAGCCGGTCAGCATTAAGAGCTCCTGGACGCCACCGACGACCGCTGGGCCAGGAGGCGAACGCGCGAGCTCAGAGTCCGAAAATGAACGCCACCTGCTTTTTGTGTTTCCTGTCCTCATAGCCCCTCCCAAAAAACACAGGGAGTTTTTTGAATATATATTTTTGTAACAGTTGTAGTAACAGGGTTCCTACACATGTTCCATTTCAAAATGCCATACTTTTCCAGGCTCAAATTTCCAGACTTCTCTGTCAGACCATATTTGACATCTGAGTACACAAGGGCGTGACTTTGTGTTGAAAAGTGGTGGGGACATGTCCCCATTGAAAATCACACCTAATGGCCACACCGCAATTTGGAGGTTTTGGGTTTGAGCCTCAGTGGAAGCTTGGACTTTGTAGAACTTCTCAAGTGAAGCCCGGAAAGCTCTGACAGAAATGACTTGGCCATGTGAGGCTCAGTGGCTCACAGACTTTGACAGCTGCTGCATGACAATTTTGAGGTTGTGGGTTTGAGCCTCATTGAGAGTTTTGAAAGTAGATGAAAGAAGAAAGAAAAAACACTTTTAAGAAGTGTGACCCAGTGGCTGAGAAAGTTGGATTACTGTCCAGCAGTATTCAGCTCGTGGGTCTGAGCCTCAGTCAGTTTTGAGGTCGTGGGTTCGAGCCTCAGTCTGTTTTCAACGGCAACAGCCAGAGGAAAGAGTGAAATGCTCTGAGAAAAACCTGTCTTATGAAGTGTAACCCAGTGGCTCAGAGAGTTTAATAGCTGCCCACCAGTTTGAAGCTTGCTGGTTTGAGCCACAGTCAGTTTTGAGCTCGTGGGTTCGAGCCTCAGTGAAAGCTTGTATTTTGAAGAACAACTTCCCAAGTGAAGACTGAAAAGCTCTGACAGACCTTGTAAGACTAAGTGGCTCACAGACTTTGACAGCTGCATGAAGGTTGTGGTTTTGAGCCTCAGGGGTATTGAAAGTGACACCCAGATGAACTACTGAAAAGCTCTTAAGTGGAAGAGTAGAAGTAGGACCCAGTGGCTCATAGAGTTGATTGCTGCCCAGCTGTATTGAGGTTGTGGGTTCAAGCCTCAGTCACTTTTGAGGGTGTGGGTTTGAGCCTCAATCAGTTTGAACAGCGACAGCCAGAGGAAAGAGTGAAAAGCGCAGAAAAACATGTCTTAAAAAGTATGACCCAGTGGCTCCGAGAGTTTAATTGCTGCCCAGTGGGTTTGAGGTTGTGGGCTCAAGCCTCAATCAGTTTTGAACGGCGACAGCCAGAGGAAATAGATAAAAGCGCTCAGAGAAGAGTTGTGAGAGTGAAGGGGAGTTGGTGGTGCGATGTATTTGTTGACCACATAGAGACGCGGGTGCATGCGGGTGGCCGGTTCGATTCCTGCTCCACCACCACTACCTGGAGCCCCCCCCCAAATTCAACAGAGATGTGCAGGTGGTTATGAGATAGGAATCCATAGACAGCTGAACTTTTACATGATTTTTTTTATTTTGGCGGGATAATGATAGTAGCAATCATGTGGACGCCAGGCGTCGGACGTCAGACGGAAATAGCAGAAGAAAACGGCACAAAACAAATCTAGACTGTATGGGCCCAGTCGGTAGCAGAATGTATGGATTCCAGTCCTGACAGCAGCCGGTCTGGATTTCTTTGCAGTCTGTCCACACTGTGTGTTTCTGTGGATCTGCCTGTAGGAGATGCAGTGTCGCTCAGGCATGTTAAAGACATGTTTCCTCCATCAGAGATTGAACCCACGCTCAGAGTGTCAGGTAGAGACAGAGTCTCAGCTACTCATCCTGCTGAGCTGTGAGCTGTTTGGACTTCAGCTTCCGATTTCACACTGACACAAAGAGTGAAATGTGGGATTTGAACCAGCAACCAGCTACACACCAAGCAGCTGTTTATCTGACTGAGCTACAGTAGAGCCAGGCACTTCCCAGTCTCCTTCATCAGCGTATTTCTATCAGTGTTCAAACTCCCAATGCTAAAGAAGCATCACTGCGGCTATCTTAGAGTCAGCAGCTTATAATGTGAACGCTTCTGAAGCCAGAGTCTGATGCAGACTCCAGATGGTCAGACGGTCCTTTTCGGCATACCTTGCGTATCGGCAATATTGATACTGGGAGTGATACCGCTGTGGGGTGGGGCTACAGCTAGATGTTTATTATGTAACTAAATGGTTTTAAAATCCAACTGTTAACATGTATGTTACATTCTGATGCCATGATAAAACACTAGCTTGTATTATCAATTCATTTCCCTCCTTAAATTCTGGATTTTATTATTTAGAAAAAGGAATAGTCAGGTACTCACAATAGACAATATAGTCTGGAAACACAAATATTTGCCCATACTCTCTTTTCCTTTTTCCATACTTTTTAAGACCTGGAAAATACAAAAATCAAATTCCATACTTTTCATACTTACATAGGAACCCTGTAGTAAGAGGAGATGCTCAAAGCAGTGGCAGTGCATACCTTACAGCTCAGCCATATTAACTCATTTCTACAAGTCACTTTTGTCTCTCTCCCTCTCCGCCTGGGTCTTTCACACGCGCACACACACACACACACACACACACACACACGAGATTCATTACCACGTCATCGACCAGGAAGCTCCATACTAATCCAATAAGAGTCGGAAACCACAGGGGGTCTCGTCTTCTTCTTCTCGTCTTTTTTTTCCAGTGCAACTCAGTGGTTTCGCCCCACTCCGCTCCGCTCCGTCACATTGCTCCAGTTTCACTTCCAGTCCGCTCTAATCAACAACAGTCCAGTCCGGTCAGATGTGATGCGCTCCGGTCCCATGCAGCCCAGTTTGCCCAGTCCGGTCCTGTGAGGTCCAGTCCGGGCTACATGAACTCCAGATAGTTCTCTGGTATCAGCCCCGTCCGACCATCCAGAGTTCCCTCTAGCCAGCCGGGCTCCCTGGAGCGATGGACTACACAGATAGGTATGAGAGAGAGAGAGGTATGAGAGAGACAGAGGCCGAGGGGGCAGTGGGGTAAGAGATAGACACATACAGTAACTGAGAACAGGACAGTTAAAGTGATAATTGTCCCTAACAACACCTATGGCCATGAGCAGTAATTGCAGGTGAGATCCAAACATAGTGTTGCATATGTGACGTGAAGTTTTTCTTTAATGCATTCAAGTTGGCCAGTGGGGGGGCGGTAATGCAACATGTGGATGCCAACCGCCACACAACTCAAAAGAAGAAGAGGTTGGTCAGCGGTGCATTATTATGGATCCCACTGGAGATCGTTATGACACGTGGGTGGCTGGGCGCAGAGTGTGTGTGTGTATGTGGGAGATTTGAGCTGTCAAGGGAACAAAAGGCTCACTCCTGGCCAATCCCGGCACTTGACTGCTGCATAGGCGGGCGCAGGGTGTCTTCTGCCTACATCTCCAGTGGGATCATAATAAGGCGGAAACAACAGCAACTTGTTCCTACTCCGCTTTTTTTTTTTTTAATCTATTTTATTTTCACATTTTCATAACAATGGACAAACAAGTCAAACGAACATGCTCAGGTCGCTTTCACATATAAGCTGTTTGGTCCGCTTTAACCGCGCACACACACACACACACACACACACACACACACACACACACACACACATGCGCTTCGTTTGGGGTGGTGTGAAAGCACAAACAAACTCTGTTGCGGAACAAACAAGCAAACTCTGGTCCGCTTGAAAATGTAGGTCTCGGTTCGTTTGCAAGTGAACTCGTTTGTGGTGTGAAAGCAAACCGAACCAAACACAAGAGCAAATATAGGAAAGGCAGTGCATCATGAGTAGAAGGTGTAGAAGGAAGCAAAACAAACACTGCGGCGCTCACACACACACACACACACACGGGTCAGTGCGCACAGCGCTGCCTTGCTCGTCTCGTCTCATCTGCAGAATGATGTTGGACCCAACAGCTCGCTGCCTCATCTGCTGCTCATATTTGGCGCATTCTTGTAAAATATTTATTTGATAGTGACACCAAAGTAAAACCAGAAATCCCAAGATCGCATAAAGGTGGTTTCTCTATGGGTTGTGGATTCACTTGTGTTGTTCAGTCAGCCCTCAGCAGGCAGGGCGGCAGAAGAGGAGAGATATATATTGTCCCTGTCTATATTCTGTCCAATAGACGAGTGACCGTTTCGACCACATGACATTGCTCAGAAAGTTTGGTGCGCTTGGCAAATTGCATGTGTGAAAGCGAACCGAACCAAATGAAAAATGAAACAATGTTGCAACTTCACGCCCCCCGAATTGCACCGAGTCCACCAGCTTATATGTGAAAGCGACCTAAGACACAGAAAAGAAAAGAAAAAACATACATATATTATTGATATTCAATATTACGTGATTACCAGCCGCATAAGGTGCTTATGTGCTTGTGATATCATGCCTGGGATCCCACGCAAAGGGTCCATGAGAAACCAGCCAGGCGAGTCACCAGTCACCCCTAACCTCATCAAGGTATGCTAGAAATGGGTCCCAAATGGTTTGAAGTGAATTGGTCCTCAGGAACCTAAGTCTCTCCATCTGTATAACCGAGGTCATGTCCGTCAACCATAGTTGGAAAGAAGGTGAAGAGGAGGACTTCCATTCCTTGAGGATGAGTTTTTTGGCAACAGTTGTCCCCTGTGTCAGAGACTGTTGCACGGCTGTGGGAAAGTTCAGAGCGGACTCCGAGCACAATCACCATTGTGTTAACTCAGTTGGCGATATATATTGACTTTACAGACATTTATTTACATGAAAATCTTCCGGATTATCACTTTAAGGATGTTCCTCATGCCATTTCTGATGTTTCCAGGGCAGCTCCTAATGCTCCACAACATTAAATAATGTCAGACTCCAGACATGCCGGGGTCCTATGACCTCACCTTACCTACAGGCCCGGGTCACATGACCTCACCTTACCTACAGTACACTGTTACCTACGTCTACTCTAGACGCAGCAGAAAACCAACTGAATGCATGTAAATGAAGAACATTTGTGATGTACAGGACTGTGAAGCAGGGGTAGAAAGACTACAGAAATAAATCCACTCAAGTAGAAGTACTGTTACTTTGAAGAAATTTGACTTAGTAGAAGTAAAATTATAGAATAGAATATAACTTTATTGTCCACCATTTGTGGAAAATTGTCTTATTGGTCATTTATTGGCAAAGCATTTGGTATGGCTGATGCCGCTTTTCTCTGTCATCCAGACAGGTCCAGATGATCACAGTGCTTCCCACACACAATGTAGCCCTCCCTCCGTTGCGAGCGTGGACTGACGTGTAGGTTATATAGGTTATTCTTATGTAAATTAGCATTATGTCATCTGGCGACTTCTAGCGACTTTTTGAGCAGCCAATAGCAACTTTCCTTGGCAACAGACAGTTAGCGAGGGCCAATAGATGGACAGTTTCTGGTACGCAGTTCATAGAAAACTTGGGGAAACTTTGGATTAATCAGTATGACTGAGGCCTTCACATTAGTAAGTAATTACAATACTCAAATTACTGGAATTGAATAGCTTTTTCCTGTACTTGTACTTTATTGAGTATTTTCTTTAATGAGTTATTTTACTTTTACTTAAGTACATTTTGTTTGAAGTAATGTACTTTGCTACATTTTAAACTGCTTCAGTTACAGTGCACAGTCAGCTCTTCTTTGCCTGCATTCACTACTGCTGCCAGACAGTGCTATAATGATAGAAATGTTCTGACTCTTAAGTACGTCATTAAAAGCATCATTAAAATCAGTTGTTTTTGTTTTTCCATTTCTAAAAATATTTGATTATTCCCGTTAATAATAATTTAATCAGGCGGTTGTGGTGGTGGGGATATAAATATTCCCGTCCCTATGCAATAACATTGACTTGAATGTGTTACAGTGGTTGTGGAAAACAACAGCAATTATTCCTCGGCTGCTATAAACTTCAGTCATTTTTGCTCCGTTTTATGTTTCATGAAATGTAACATACCATCAAGCTGTAAACACACTATGTGAATATATTATACTGTGGATATAAACACTATGTGAATATATTATACTGTGGATAGAAACACTATGTGAATATATTATACTGTGGATATAAACATTATGTGAATATATTATACTGTGGATATAAACACTATGTGAATATATTATACTGTGGATATAAACACTATGTGAATATATTATACTGTGGATATAAACATTATGTGAATATATTATACTGTGGATATAAACACTATGTGAATATATTATACTGTGGATATAAACACTATGTGAATATATTATACTGTGGATATAAACACTATGTGAATATATTATACTGTGGATATAAACATTATGTGAATATATTATACTGTGGATATAAACACTATGTGAATATATTATACTGTGGATATAAACACTATGTGAATTATACTGTGGCTATAAACACTATGTGAATATATTATACTGTGGATATAAACACTATGTGAATATATTATACTGTGGATATAAACACTATGTGAATATATTATACTGTGGATATAAACACTATGTGAATATATTATACTGTGGATATAAACATTATGTGAATATATTATACTGTGGATATAAACACTATGTGAATATATTATACTGTGGATATAAACACTATGTGAATATATTATACTGTGGATATAAACATTATGTGAATATATTATACTGTGGATATAAACACTATGTGAATATATTATACTGTGGATATAAACACTATGTGAATTATACTGTGGCTATAAACACTATGTGAATATATTATACTGTGGATATAGACACTATATCAATATATTATACTGTGGATATAAACACTATGTGAATATAGTATACTGTGGATATAAACACTATGTGAATATATTATACTGTGGATATTAACAAGTTGACGTGAAGTTGAGCTTGTCAGCTAATGAATGCTCCAACAGAAAGTCTGCCTTGGATTCGGGGTAAACGTGTCCAAACAACTCTAATACTGTGACTAATAGTGCGGAGCTCGACGTGTATGAACTGCAACAATACTGTGCTTCAGAGGAAGTAACATAATTGGATTAATTATGCGTGTCTGTGGAATGCTGACCCGCAGCATACTGTAACATAAACACCATAAATACGATAAAAACATCTCAAACCAAGAAAGTCCTTCTGGCAACATGTCTTAACAAACAGGAAGTCAACACAAAGTGGTGGTAGAAGTCAATTGTGTGCTTTACCACAGCACAGACAGCAGGGGAGGATTCTGTCAGGGAGCTCACACAGGCCATGCTGCCGCAGAGCTGCATTGAACAGAGACACAGCAAAAAGAGCCCAGACCACGCATGAGCCGTTTGTCTCCTTCCATCTTCTTCTCCCAGCCGCCTGATTTAAGTGTCTCAGAAAACACTTTTCCTGCAGTATTTCTGCATATGGCATGTACTGTATACCGTGTTAAGACACTGCTCTGTAACTCTACTCATATGGCATGTACTGTATACCGTGTTAAGACACTGCTCTGTAACACTACTCATATGGCATGTACTGTATACCGTGTTAAGACACTGCTCTGTAACTCTACTCATATGGTATGTACTGTATACCGTGTTAAGACACTGCTCTGTAACTCTACTCATATGGCATGTACTGTATACCGTGTTAAGACGCTGCTCTGTAACACTATACTCATATGGTATGTACTGTATACCGTGTTAAGACACTGCTCTGTAACTCTATACTCATATGGTATGTACTGTATACAGTGTTAAGACAGTGCTCTGTAACACTATACTCATATGCCATGTACTGTATACAGTGTTAAGACACTGCTCTGTAACTCTAGTCATATGGTATGTACTGTATACAGTGTTAAGACAGTGCTCTGTAACACTATACTCATATGGTATGTACTGTATACAGTGTTAAGACAGTGCTCTGTAACACTATACTCATATGCCATGTACTGTATACAGTGTTAAGACACTGCTCTGTAACTCTAGTCATATGGTATGTACTGTATACAGTGTTAAGACAGTGCTCTGTAACACTATACTCATATGGTATGTATACAGTGTTAAGACACTGCTCTGTAACTCTATACTCATATGGCATGTACTGTATACCGTGTTAAGACACTGCTCTGTAACTCTATACTCATATGGTATGTATACAGTGTTAAGACACTGCTCTGTAACTCTATACTCATATGGCATGTACTGTATACAGTGTTAAGACACTGCTCTGTAACTCTATACTCATATGGTATGTACTGTATACAGTGTTAAGACACTGCTCTGTAACTCTAGTCATATGGCATGTACTGTATACAGTGTTAAGACAGTGCTCTGTAACACTATACTCATATGGTATGTACTGTATACAGTGTTAAGACACTGCTCTGTAACTCTATACTCATATGGTATGTACTGTATACAGTGTTAAGACACTGCTCTGTAACTCTAGTCATATGGCATGTACTGTATACAGTGTTAAGACACTGCTCTGTAACTCTACTCATATGGCATGTACTGTATACAGTGTTAAGACACTGCTCTGTAACTCTATACTCATATGGTATGTATACAGTGTTCAGACACTGCTCTGTAACTCTACTCATATGGCATGTACTGTATACCGTGTTAAGACACTGCTCTATAACTCTATACTCATATGGTATGTATACAGTGTTAAGACACTGCTCTGTAACTCTACTCATATGGCATGTACTGTATACAGTGTTAAGACACTGCTCTGTAACTCTATACTCATATGGTATGTATACAGTGTTAAGACACTGCTCTGTAACTCTACTCATATGGCATGTACTGTATACAGTGTTAAGACACTGCTCTGTAACTCTATACTCATATGGTATGTATACAGTGTTAAGACACTGCTCTGTAACTCTACTCATATGGCATGTACTGTATACAGTGTTAAGACACTGCTCTGTAACTCTATACTCATATGGTATGTATACAGTGTTAAGACACTGCTCTGTAACTCTACTCATATGGCATGTACTGTATACAGTGTTAAGACACTGCTCTGTAACTCTACTCATATGGCATGTACTGTATACAGTGTTAAGACACTGCTCTGTAACTCTACTCATATGGCATGTACTGTATACCGTGTTAAGACACTGCTCTGTAACACTATACTCATATGGTATGTACTGTATACCGTGTTAAGACACTGCTCTGTAACTCTATACTCATATGGTATGTACTGTATACAGTGTTAAGACACTGCTCTGTAACTCTACTCATATGGCATGTACTGTATACAGTGTTAAGACACTGCTCTGTAACTCTACTCATATGGCCTGTATACCGTGTTAAGACACTGCTCTGTAACTCTACTCATATGCCATGTATACAGTGTTAAGACACTGCTCTGTAACTCTACTCATATGGCATGTATACAGTGTTAAGACACTGCTCTGTAACTCTACTCATATGGTATGTACTGTATACAGTGTTAAGACACTGCTCTGTAACTCTACTCATATGGTATGTACTGTATACAGTGTTAAGACACTGCTCTGTAACTCTACTCATATGGCATGTACTGTATACAGTGTTAAGACACTGCTCTGTAACTCTATACTCATATGGCATGTATACAGTGTTAAGACACTGCTCTGTAACTCTACTCATATGGCATGTACTGTATACAGTGTTAAGACACTGCTCTGTAACTCTACTCATATGGCATGTATACAGTGTTAAGACACTGCTCTGTAACTCTAGTCATATGGCATGTATACAGTGTTAAGACACTGCTCTGTAACTCTACTCATATGGCATGTACTGTATACAGTGTTAAGACACTGCTCTGTAACTCTATACTCATATGGCATGTACTGTATAGAGTGTTAAGACACTGCTCTGTAACTCTACTCATATGGCATGTATACAGTGTTAAGACACTGCTCTGTAACTCTACTCATATGGCATGTACTGTATAGAGTGTTAAGACACTGCTCTGTAACTCTATACTCATATGGCATGTACTGTATAGAGTGTTAAGACACTGCTCTGTAACTCTATACTCATATGGCATGTATACAGTGTTAAGACACTGCTCTGTAACTCTACTCATATGGCATGTATACAGTGTTAAGACACTGCTCTGTAACTCTATACTCATATGGCATGTACTGTATAGAGTGTTAAGACACTGCTCTGTAACTCTATACTCATATGGCATGTATACAGTGTTAAGACACTGCTCTGTAACTCTACTCATATGCCATGTATACAGTGTTAAGACACTGCTCTGTAACTCTACTCATATGGCATGTACTGTATACCGTGTTAAGACACTGCTCTGTAACTCTACTCATATGCCATGTATACAGTGTTAAGACACTGCTCTGTAACTCTACTCATATGCCATGTATACAGTGTTAAGACACTCCTCTGTAACTCTACTCATATGGCATGTACTGTATACAGTGTTAAGACACTGCTCTGTAACTCTATACTCATATGGTATGTACTGTATACCGTGTTAAGACACTGCTCTGTAACTCTACTCATATGGCATGTACTGTATACAGTGTTAAGACACTGCTCTGTAACTCTACTCATATGGCATGTACTGTATAGAGTGTTAAGACACTCCTCTGTAACTCTACTCATATGGCATGTACTGTATAGAGTGTTAAGACACTGCTCTGTAACTCTATACTCATATGGTATGTACTGTATACAGTGTTAAGACACTGCTCTGTCACTCTATACTCATATGGCATGTACTGTATACAGTGTTAAGACACTGCTCTGTAACTCTATACTCATATGGCATGTATACAGTGTTAAGACACTGCTCTGTAACTCTACTCATATGGCATGTACTGTATACAGTGTTAAGACACTGCTCTGTAACTCTATACTCATATGGCATGTATACAGTGTTAAGACACTGCTCTGTAACTCTACTCATATGGCATGTACTGTATACAGTGTTAAGACACTGCTCTGTAACTCTACTCATATGGCATGTACTGTATACAGTGTTAAGACACTGCTCTGTAACTCTACTCATATGGTATGTACTGTATACAGTGTTAAGACACTGCTCTGTAACTCTACTCATATGGTATGTACTGTATACAGTGTTAAGACACTGCTCTGTAACTCTATACTCATATGGCATGTATACAGTGTTAAGACACTGCTCTGTAACTCTATACTCATATGGCATGTATACAGTGTTAAGACACTGCTCTGTAACTCTATACTCATATGGCATGTATACAGTGTTAAGACACTGCTCTGTAACTCTACTCATATGACATGTACTGTATACAGTGTTAAGACACTGCTCTGTAACTCTACTCATATGACATGTACTGTATACAGTGTTAAGACAGTGCTCTGTAAGTTACTCTACTCATATGCCATGTATACAGTGTGGGGATTACATTTCCCTAAAGTGACCTATTGACCCCTGGGACTCTGGTGTATCTAAACAACCTGCAGTTCTGTCACTGAGCCCAGATCAGCACCATTAAATGGTGGAGTAGGGGAGCGGGGGATTCCCCAGACCTGGGCCACGGTTGGATAGAGTGCCAAAGGCACGCCCTCTTCCGGGTTCGGCATACACACCATGGGATTTTCCGGCATTCATTTTTTCATGGACATTTCGTAAAACGCTTTTGGTCAAACCAAGTGATTCAGCTATATTTAGAAACAGGAGAGACCATAGAACATTTCACTCAGACCAAAGTCAGAGTGAAATGTTATATGGTTATATGAAAATCCCTTTGTGCGTATGCTCGAGGACACGCTGACGTCACGCAAGCAGAAGGCAGCCGGAACTGGTGGAAACCAGCATGTCAAAACAAAGAGCGCGGATTTAAATTCTGTGAACAAGTATATCAATGACACGGACGTGGTCTGAGCTTCAGTTTGTAACCTCAATATTACAAAAGACCCCCCCTGATTCATAACAGGTCTAAAGTCATGCAGTCTCAATCAATAATTTTACTTGTACTTGAGTTGGGCCTCCGGGTAGTGTAGCGGTAACACCAGCAGAAACACCAGTATTAAAATATTGCAATAAGAAAAGAAACAAACCAATACGCGAAAATATACAATATACAATATATACCACTTTACTTCCACCGCCTTTACATCTTACGTTTCCCAGAAACTGTAGGTAAATTAAATCAAATCAACTAAATACTCCTATTGAATAATACTATTATTTATATTTATATTATTTCTATAACTAAACTAAAGCTGTACAGTTTGTTATTTATATAATGATTGATATGACTATACATACAGTACTATACATAGTGAGTGTGCAATGTGGGCATGTGCACAGTGCATTGGATTCAATGTTCAGGAGGGCGGGAGGGGAGGGGGCGGTAGGGAGAGGAGGGCCCTCCTCTCTCTGCGTGTCCAGGAGTTATTGAAAATTGTTATTGCGGTGGGTATGAAAGACCTCCTGTAACGCTCCTTGCTGCAGGGAAGCTGACGGAGCCTCTGACTGAAACCGCTCCGTTGTCCAGCCAGCAGGTCGTAAAGGGGGGGTGTCGTGTCATCCATGATTTTGAGTATTTTTTGTAGCATCCTTCCCTCCACAACCACCTCCAGGGGTTCCAGAGTGGTCCCCAGCACAGAGCCCGCTCTTCGAACAAGTTTGTTCAGCTTGTTAGAGTCGCTGGCTCTGATGCAGTTGCCCCAGCAGGTGGCTGCAAAGAGAATTGCGCTTGCTACCACAGACTGATAAAAGATATGCAGCATCTTGCTGCACACGTTGAAGGATCTGAGCCTCCTCAGGAAATAGAGTCTGCTCTGCCCCTTCTTGTAGACAGCCTCGGTGTTGCATCTCCAGTCCAGTTTTTTGTCCAGGTGAACACCCAGGTATTTATAGCTGTCCACACTCACCACCTCCTCACCCCCGATTAGAGATAGGGTTCGGCTCAGTGCTGGTCCTCCTGAAGTCCACAGAATAGATAGCTAGCTTGCATACGTGCAAATAGCGTCTCACTTGTATTAGCACAGAACAATAGGCTAACACCGTGTAGCCGGCTGTGTTTTCCCCGGACGGGGTAACGCACCCAATTGTTAAATAGATAGAGCTTGCATCCGCGCAAATAGTATCTTGTGTGCTAGCACATTAGGTGCAGGCTACCTCCGTGTAGAGCGCGTACGTTCACTCCGGCTGGAGTAACGTTAGAGAGAGTAGTAGCTCAAGAGCTGTGCTCTCAGTTATTAACTAGATAGCTAGCTCGCAACAGTGCGGCTAGCATCTGGCCATATTGTGCGTTAGCTTCTGCTACCACCCGCTTACCGATGCACGTGCAGGTTCGCTAGCCTCAGGGCGGCTTACTGCTTAGCTTATACGGTAAAACCTCCACTAATTCCTGGTACAGCCTGCGGGTGCTTGCTACGAGTTAGCTTCTTAACTCGTGCAATGAGGCGTGATTTCTAACCCCACATAGGATAAGCAATAACCACGCCCTGTGGCGCCGGGATTGGCCAGGAGCAACACTGGAGGGCACGCAGCCCAGCGATTTCATGAACCAACTGAATAGCTCTGGAGAACGGACAGCGATTTCGAGAGCGGACATTGAGAGCGGACATTGAAATGAATTATGGTCACCTACCTTCCTTAGCATAGTAATAATAATAATAAGCATAATAATTGTAATCTACACAATGTACACAATCTACAAAAACATGCAATAATATAAACGGTGTTGTGTTCACGTTCATAGCTCATATAATATAATGTATCATTATCGTTAATTTCAAGCTCAATTCTTACCCAGAGAAAAGGTACAGCACTGCAAATGTAACAAGCAATAGTTTTTTAAACATCTTTATTTTAAAAGATAAAAAACCCCAGGTGCTTTAGTCCCAAGCTTCAATGCTCCTGGCCAATCCCGGCACCACAAGGCGTGGTTATTGCTTATTCTATGTGGGGTTAGAAATCACGCTGCAATGAGCCAGGCGGCTGCCATGAGAAAGGGGGGGACAGCCAGGAGCTGTGAGGTGTGCGATGCTACGCTGGCTGGTTACGATCGGCACGATAGCTGTGTGTTCTGCCTAGGGCATGAGCACGCTGCACAGGCATTGCTGGAACCTACATACTGCTTGTAGTGTAGCTATTACTGGCGTCGTCCACGGAGGGGGCGCTCTGAGATATTAGCTGAGCGAATACGCTAGCTAGGTAAGCTCGCTCCACACAAGTGTGTTTGCCGCTTCTCTCAGTACTTACGCCATCTTAGCCAGTTTTGCTTGCTGCTAAGTGTTGCTTGCCGCCGCGCAAATACTACTAGATTGTAACTTCCTCTGAGGAGTTTCTTCTGAGATTGACTAGCTTCGTGGGCCGCTGGCTTTCAGCTTGCGGTCACGCTCGCTTCCCCGTGTTACTCAGGGTAGAGGCTCGCTGCACTGGCTTGTGCACAGGCTTGTGTTAGCGCACGCTTGTCTCTCAGTGCTTACGCTAGCTCTGCTAGTGGCTTGTTCACACTTGTTCTCTCGGGTTAACAGGTTGTGGGTATTGTTGCCTTCCCTTCGGGCTAGGCTATTGCCGCTTACGTTACCGTTGCATGCGCACGTTCGCTAGCCTCCGGGTTGCTTACTGTCTAGCCTGTGCTTCATGCTAGTTTGCTAGCTTGCTTAAAACGGTACTCCCGCTAACAGGGTGCGGCCTGTGGGAGCTTGCTATTTTAGTGATTAGTTTCCTGCTTCTCTCTTGTGCTACTGAGCAGGGAAAGTCAGCGAGCGGATGGGCCTTGTGTAAAACTACATTGGCCGAGTATGAACCGGCACGATAAGTGCGTGTTCTGCGTTGGGCATGAGCACGCTGCACAGGCGCTTTGAACCCTCGGTCTTGCAGCTGCTGGGCTATCTTCAAGATGGCCGTGCTGCGTCTTAGAGCTTTGCTCTCCTTGAGGAGGACATTCCTCCCAGCGCTACGCCTCTCGGGAGAAACGTGTCCGTTGAATCTCTCCGACCTGTCGTGGGTGAAGCCCCTGCTGCTCAGGGCGAACAGGGCCAGGGGCCCCGGTCCGAATTAGACGAGCAGTCTGGAGTTAGAGCGGGGCAAATTCCCTGGGTACGACCCCCTAGTCGAGACTGCCCAGGAGGAGGTTCCCGATAGGGAGGAGGCGTGGGGTTCGTGGGGTGATGCCCAGGGCCGCAGCTAAGCTGGGCATTCCTGGGCTGAGCCACCCCAGCCCCTGCATCAGTGCTACAGGGGTGGTCTTCAGGCGTGGCAGGCATCTCGCCCGCCGCGTCGCATGCCGCTAACATGGCTCCTTGGTCTACAATAGACGTACCGCCCCTTGCTGGCGCTACACGTCCAGCAGGGGTTTCAGCTCGCCAAGGTCTGGGCTCAGTGCCAGCCTTCGGCTTGTAGCTCTAAGGACAAGCCCACCGCCCTTGGTGCCCAGGGCCCGGGTTTGGTTGGGAGCTCTCCTTGGGTCGCATTCCCTTTGTTGGGGCGCGCCCTGCAAGCGCAAGGAGCCTGACAGGGGGCCCAGCGCACCTTGGTCCATGGCCACGGCCTGGCCTCGGTTGGCAGCGCTCAGGTCAAGCCCACCGGTTGGCTCACTGCGGCTGGTAGCTCTAGGGACACGCCCACCGTCCTCAGTGCCCAGGGCCCGAGTTCGGTTAGGAGCTCTCCTTGGGTCCCATTCCCTTCGTCAGTAAATGGTAAAATTGCCCCCTTGGTTGAGGTGCCCCTGGCCCATGGCCACGGCCGGGCCTCGGTTTGTGGAGCCCAGGACAAGCCCACTGTTGACGGAGCCCAGGGCCCGAAGGCTGGGAGCCTTCATGGGATCCGTGTGTGGCCTCCAGGGTGTTCCACGGCGGTTCAGGCCGCCGAGTGTAGTTGCGAGTCCGCCGTCAATGGCGTACGACGCCCGTCTTCGGTCTCTGGCTCAAAAGAGGACCAGCCCGACCTGGCGCATGCAGGCGGTGTGGGGAAGGCCACAGGAGGCCAAGCCGCTTGCGCTAACATGGCTCTGTGGTCTACAATGGACATACCACCCCTTGCTGGGGCTACACGTCCAGCAGGGGCGTCAGCTCGCCACGGTCTGGGCTCAGTGCCAGCCTTTGGCTTGTAGCTTTAAGGACAAGCCCGCCATCCTCGGTGGGCGTATCCCCATTTATTTCGCTGTCAGCGATTCATGTGCTAGGCCGGCGGATTTCAAAGGGCCGGCCTGCTGTCTCGGGGCAACTCACATCAGACATGGTGGGGCCTCCACCCTCAGGTGCACGCTTGGCCCCAGGACGGGCGCTATGCGTTCCCCCTGATCCCCCTGATTCGACAGGTGCGGGGGAACAGCGCCTGCGGCTCTTGTGTGGCCCCCTTTGGCCCAAGCAGATACAGTATGGGTTGCGGACCTGATCTCCTTGGCGCAAGGTCCGCCCTGGGCGTTGCCAGTGCGGGCGGATCTTCTATCCTAGGCAGAAGGGGAGGTGCTCCACCCCTCCCCCAGCAGGTGGAGGCTAGCAGTCTGGCTCCTGAACGGGACCATTTGCTAGCCCAGGGCTTGCCTGATAATGTGGTGTGCACTATTCAGAGTGCTAGGGCTGCTTCGACCCGCTCTCAGTACACGTACAAGTGGTCTTTTCGCGTTGGTGCACGGACAAGGGCGTGGATCCAGTGAACTGAGGTGTGCGACCAGTTCTCTGTTTCCTTCAGAGTCTGCTTGACGCGGGCCAGTCCCCGCAGTCGCTTAAGGTATACGTAGCAGCGATTTCTGCTTGAAACATGGGAATTGAGGGGAGCCCCGTGGGGGCGTTCCCTCTGGTCTCACGCTTCATGAAGGGAGCGCGTAGGTTGCGCCCGCCGTCGCGGTGCCTCTTTCCCAAATGGGACTTACGGTGCTGGACAGGCTCGCGGGTCATCCGTTTGAGCCCTTGGACTCCGCCGATCTAAAATTCTGTCTTTGAAGACCGCGCTGCTGCTGGCCTTGTCGTCAGGAAAGAGGGTTGGTGACCTGATTGCCCTCTCGGTGCAGCAGGCCTGTATGGGTTTTGGGGATGATGGGCGCAGGGTTACGTTGCGACCTAACCCGGCTTATCAACCTAAGAATATTAATGCCAGCTTTAGGTCTATGGTCATATACTTGTCAGCATTCTGTCCCCCGCCGTTCAGTTCGGGCGAGGAGGCGCTTGCACATGCTGTGCCCCGTAAGGGCGCTCTCGGCCTAGGTGGCCAGGACGCGTTCATTACGCACTACAAAGCAGTTGTTGGTCTGTTTTGGGACAGAAGGCCCAGGGTGGGCCCCTTTCCAAGGATCGCTTATCACACTGGATAGTGGAGGTGATTGCTTTGGCATACTCTGCCATGGGTAAGATACCCCCGGAGGGTATCAAGGCGCATTCTACGCGAGGCGTTGCGACATCTTCCGCGTTGTTGCGTGGTGTATCGGTGGAGGACATGTGCGTTGCGGCCTCATGGTCCTCTCATCACACGTTTGTTAGATACTACAGCCTCGACGTGTCCGGTTCGCGTTTGCGCATGCGGTACTGTCAGTGGCAAGAAGGTAGTATCGTTGCCGCTCCAAATGTCATACGGTCGGGCATGAGCGTTCGCCATGTGGCCGTGGTTCACCGATGCCTCTCGGGTCGCTCTGAGGGGTGCTCCCGGCAGCAAGGGCGGTTGAATTTGGCACTAGAGTGAGAGCTCGAGTTCGAAACTAAGTAAAACGTTGGGGTTGTACTACAACCCGGGTTTTACAAGTGAGAAGAAGAGCTCTCACTACCCAGCCTTGCTGCGTCGATGCGTCGTTGGTTGCGTCGATTCTCAGCGGGCTGGAAGAATGAGTGGCTATCCCTGGGCTGAGCGGGCGTGACGTAGTCACGCGGGTGGCCGCCTCAGCCCCAGGGGCCACCACACCACCTACTGGTGGGTGGTCGGTTTTATAAATAAAGGTCATTTTTTGAGCAAAAATAACAGTCTTCCAGTGGGCTACGTACGCAGCGAATATGGCACTAGAGTGAGAGCTCTCCTTCTCACTCGTAAAACCCGGGTTGTAGTACAACCCTAACGTTTGAATGCAGTCATGTGTCATCCTGTGGGTGGAATATTCTAATATGTGTACTTGTTTTTCCACCAAAACAAGGAGTGTCTATTACACTCCAGTCTACCAGTCAGTCCACTCATTCCCCTCGGCTGTGTACAAAATCCTTCTAATTAACCGCATAGTGCAATCCTGAGTGTTTGAGGTTATATTTCGTCTCCAGTGCACTTTGCATTTTCAATTGAACACCTTACTGATCAACACCTACTGAAGGGGAGAAATGAGAGGGGAATTAATGCGTAATCAATGCATTTAATTAGAGAAGGGGCAGTCCAAGAAAAATGGTGGCAAACTTAATGATCCAAATTAGGGCAAAATCCAATGACCGTTTTGATTGATTCAAACAGAATTACGACCCCAACTCTAACTGTAATATATCCCCCACACGGAGGCTAGTGAGGTCCAGCCAATCCCCGAGGCAGATTTTTCATCTTGACAGTAATTTTTTTTTTTTTTGCACAAACACCAGCCCACTATTATTATTATTATTATTATTATTATTATTATTATTATTATTATTATTATTATTATTATTATTCACTACCCGCACAGAGCCTGACTCACCGTTCTCAAAGACGGTCCCAGCAATGAAGGACAGCTCCGAGTCATGCTCTGCCTTGCAGGCGTACAGCGCTCGAGCCTTCCTGCCCACAATACTAGAGAGAGAGAGAGAGAGAGAGAGAGAGAGAGAGAAGATGGAGAGAGATACACAGAGACAGAGAGAGATATGAGAAAGAGAGAGACACATGAGAGAGACACAGGGAGAAAGGAGAGGGAGAGAGAGATGGATACTTTGACTTTTGGTGTTCTTTGGTGAAACATCTCACAAGATAGAGGGAGGGTTGACCTGACACACCTTAAAAAACTCTCAACACCCTACACACTCTTGCAAAAACACATGCAGGGAAAGAGAGAGAGAGCGAGAGAGCATGTGAGAGAGAGAGCGAGAGAGTTATAGGTTGAGTTGAAGCACAGGAGGCTTGCGGTTTGAAACAATGCGTCATTCAGACACTTCAAGTAACACCTCAAGTTACTAAAACCACAGAACAAAGATAACATGTTTTACGAGTACCAAGTGGCTACAAGAACGCATGATGCAGGCTGTGTCAACCTCAGAGATGCCAAATTTCACCACCGTTATGGATTTCAGGTTCTAGTTTTTGTTTGTTTGAAGAGAAAATTACAGTTGTCTTTCCTCTTCCGGGCCCCATATCGTGTCCCCACAACATATAAAACCAGCATGAGCTGCAGGATCGCTCAGTCGCCATGGAGAGTGTGGAGTGGGAGGAGGGAAGGCCAGGATAGATGTTAACATCTGTGGCTCTCTGACATAGCATGACAAAGTTATATTTTAGTCAACATTAGCAAGGTGTTCATTAGCACACCATTACTAAGCTAACTTATAGGTTTTCATAGGAAGCTGCCATAGCTGCATGTAGCAAAGAAAAACATGCAGAACTGAGTGTATCCCCCCCAACCAATTAGTATTTGATGAGTGTGTCAACTTTCCAGGCACTCCAACAGCTTCAGAATGGAACTATTACATGGAAGCAAAGTGAATAAACACCACAAATGTATTTTGTAACCTTTACACTGTGAAAAGTGACAAGCTGTCCAGTGATTTTAACTTGTTTCCAGACGTGTTCAGCTTATTTTGTCATATTTCTAGTCAAATTATCTCACTGCACGGCAGTAATATCTTGCTGGTTTGGAAATACATTTCAATATGATGTTTTTAAGACATCACCATAAAACAATGAAGAACATTTTCAAACAAGAAAGTTTCTCTGATTATCCAATCAGAGAAATGTTGACATTTCCTGGGAAATGGAAGGTCAGATCGCGATGCCTGTAAAGGACTACAGTAAATGTATTTTTTCACCCCAAATCCAACCCATGAGTCTCTACGACTTACGGTTGCGGAGATACGTCCGCCCTGCCTGCAGGACTACAGGAGAGAGACAGAGGACAGCGGGGTTGGGGGTTCCAAGTTACTGACCAAACACTCTATTTCAGTGATTGCTGTCAGAATATAGAGCCATTTCAGTCCCAGTTTAATGCACGGGCTTACCGGGGCCGGCCGTCTAGGGGCCCCTAATCTTTTTTTTTTTTTTTTTTTTACAGTGCACCTGAACGCAACATGCAAAATACCTGCTGAATAAGTGTCCAAATGTTCATGTAATTCTGGCCAATACTCCACTTCTGTTATAACATTTCAGTCTGGAATATGGAATATCTTTAAATAATCTTGATGACTAAAAGGCTAAAAGTAATCTCATGTGTAGGAAATGACTGTTCTACACTGAGGAAGCTTGAAGTAAAAATGTAAATAATTAACTTTGGTTTTGGATTTATTTAGCTTCAAGAGTGCATCTTTGTTCTTGTGTGACCCTTATATATATATCATATACCCTGATATATGCTTAAATACTTATGCTTAAATTAACCCACCCAGTGAGAAAATGATCAAATATTGGTGGTTAAGACTGAATAATGACATCACAACTGTTCATTTAAAATTAGTTATTCCTCTAAATCTGGTTTCAAATGCCCCACATTTTTTCGCATCGGCGCCAGCCTTCGGCCCTCAGCAAAATGTGGCCCTTGGTGAAAAGTAATTGGGGACGGACCCTTGCTATGTATACTAGAATGAACTGACGTCATTGCGGACATCATACTTGGACTTGACTGACCACAACATAGCTGACATCATACTAGAACTTGACTGACGTCGTGGGGTGATCAGGTTATGCATGTGTGGCCTTCTGCTTGAAATTTGGTCTGGAAACCTCACTTCAATCATGAGAGGCCAGTCGGTAGGATTTAATAAACTTTATTTAGCAATCGGCATGCATGGCAAATACTTTGGCGCATGACTCCATTGGACAGTGGCGCTCCTCTTGAGGCAAGAGGAGGGCATCTGCATAGGCCAGGATAGGGGATCCCCAAAAGGAAGATCGATTACCGGAGGTTAATTGAGATGGGTCCGTCACTTGCCTTACTTTGACTAGGCGTCTTACAGCAACGACTCGCTGCTGGAGCTTCCCGGTTTGGCCTTGCTTTTGACCTGCGGGCACCAGTAATTTGACTGTACTTTTCTGGCCTTCGACCTTTAGCGACTTACAGCGATTTGCGGCTGGCGCTTCCCAACTCGGCCTGGCCTTTGATCTTGGTACATTAACGACTTAACTCGGTGCTTCCCAACTTGGCCTACTTGGCCCCCCAACTTAGCACCTCACCTTTTGACTAGGCGCTGCCCAACTTGGCCTCCTTGGCCCCCAACTTGGCGCCTCCCAACTGACCCTTACTAGGCTTCGCTTTTCTCTCTTCTTCCTCTCTCTCTTTCCCTGTCCCGCACGGGGTCAAACATCGTGGGGGAAGTGAACTCGCTGACTCTGAGGAACCCGTAAAAGGCCAGGAAAAATACACCTTCTAGGAGGGCATTTATCAGAGGTGAGGGGCCGCCCTTTCTCGAGCAAGTCAGTAGCTGTCGCAGCACAGGGAGGGTGATGGGACGCCTAGCGTCTGCGGCGGACGGGAAAGCCTTAGCGATCCATTTTAGCAGGGACTTGATTATGGCGAAAGAGAACAGGCTGGGGAACTCGGGGTCGTACCGCCTTGCATGGAATTGGATCCCCGCCACCAGGCTGCGGATGTAACAGGGACGCAGGCGTCAGGTGGTTGCGCAAAATGTGATGAAAGCGCATACCGTGGGAAGCAGGACTGGGTAAATTGGAAGGTTCACTGAGACGCAGAATGAGGCGAACAACCGCCAGGCCGAATCGTAGGCTTTAACCGTGGAACTGGCCAGACCATTCCTAATGAAGAGTTGGGCAGTGTGGAGTAGATTAGTGAGATGGGGATTGTGGTGAAAGGGGGGCAGAACGAGGGAGTGCTGGCTTACGAGAGGGTGAGGGTGGAGAATGGAGGGAGCGACATTGGAGATGGGTCGGCCTCGGGGCAGAGTCTGCGGAACGCCTGAAAATTGAAACGGGAGAGATGATCAGCAAGTATATTAGAGTGACCGGGGAGGTGCTGGGCTTCTATGATGAAATTATGGGTGACTGAGAGCCAAGTCAGGCGCCGCACAAAAGGCATGATATCCGGGGATGCTGAACGCCCCTTATTGACTATGGCAACCACCGCTGCGTTGTCGCATTTCACGGCTATCCGTTTCCTTGCCCAGAGACGCCCCCACAGGTGACATGCGACCACTATTGGGTAGATTTCGTACAGCGAGGAGGACTGGTGAACTGCCGCGGCCATGGGCCGGCAAACCACCGGGCTCCGAAAAGCCCCCCGGAGCCCACGGACGGGGCCGCGTCTGTAAACAATTTCAGATCGTCAGCCGACGAGACGACGTCCTCGTAAAAGAAGGAAACCCCGTTCCAGTCCGTTAGCAAGTGAGACCAGAACCGGAAGTCGGACCGGCAGCCCCCGTCGAGGGTGACCGGGTCGAGGAGCCCGGGGACTGAGGACGCCAGATCGAGCAGCCTAGAAATTAATGGGGAATTATGCGCATGGCGAACTGTAAATGGCCGAGAAGGGACAAGAGCTCCCATTTGGTGACTTGGGTAGAGGACGTGTATGCTTGGGCGATTTCGCGGATTCGAGTCAGCTTCTCGAGGGGGAGAGAGGCTTGCATGAGCTCAGAGTCGAGATTGATGCCCAGCAATTCAATTGACGACTCGGGGCCGGCGGTTTTCTCCTCTGCTAGAGGCACGCCTAGCCTTTGGAACACCCCCTTCAGTTTGTCTAGGGAGACCGACGGGGGGTCCACCAGCAAAACATTGTCCAGCATGTGGAGCACGGCGGGGAGACGCTCGTTATTAAGCAGGATCCAGCATAGCGCTTCTGATAGGGAGTTAAAAATGGCGGGGCTGCTCCTGCAGTCGAACGTGAGCCTGACCGCAAAGTAGAACTTTGACTCCCATTTGATTCCGAACAGCGGCCATTGGGAGGGGTGGATGGGCATGACTTTAAAAGCGTCCGAGATGTCGGCCTTAGAAAGCTGGGCACCTCTCCCCGCAAACTTAATAAGGAGGATGGCGTGGTCTACTGAGGCGTAGTGGAGGGAGAAGGGTTCGGGGGGAATTAGACTATGCTGGGGATGGGGCCGTGCCGGGGTGCAGAGAGGTCGATTATCAGTCTTTTCTTGCCGGAATATTTGCGCGTGGCGACACCTACTGGGCTTGTCCGGAACACCGGGAAGGGGGGGGGGGGGGGGACTTAAAGGGGCCGATTAGGAATCCCTTAGATCAGTGATCCTCACTATTTTCTCCATGAGAGCCACACTAGCCGGTCAAAGTCAAGAGGAGAGCCACTTTTACCGCAAAACCACACAGGAAGCGTTTTATTTAGTTTTTAGTTTATTCAATGATAAAACCAATGATAAAAAATGTAGAACCAATGATAAAAATGTTAGAAACAATTATAAAAATCATAAAAACATTCAGACCGACTTTATAAAAAAGTGTTGTATGTATATATATATATATGTATGTATGTATATATATATATATATATACATATATATATATATATATATATATATATATATATATATATATATATATATATATATATATATATATATATACTGTATATATGATGTAAAAAACATTCAGGCCGACATTGCACAGTGGCACAATTATCCACATGAGAGCATGATAAGTGCTGGTTGAAGGCCTAACCTTCTGTTTCTTAGCAAGAAGAAGAACTGTCTTCCTCAGAGTCAAAGTCTTTGACTCTGAGGAAGACAGTTTACCTGTCGAAACGTCAGTCAGCCCCTAAATAAAAAGAATGTGCAGACTAAGAGTGCTCCAGTCTTCTTACTTTGGGTAGGCTACTGTACATGCCCAGGTAAAACCTTTTTCTATATATGTTCCTCACTCCAGGACTCTTCTGTTCCAAGCTTGGCTGATGCGCGCTGGGTGTCTCTTTGGACTTGTACAGTGTTTAGTAATATCTTCACACATGAGGGCCACTTTTATGAGTTTTTAAGCTTTTACGTGCCGTTAAAAGGGCGGCTAGCTAGCAAAGGGCTAAATGAGACTACACTGATGAGTCGACGGGGATATTATACGTCAATAACGTCATCACTCCAAAGGACGAACACGGAAATTATCTTTCCCTCACTTGGTTCAGCCCGTTCAGCCCGGGGTAATCAGTGCGCAGCAGGGCACACATCAACAACAGTCCAGGTTGAGTGCTGACGTGGCAGGGAAGCCTATGCGACACTGTGTGTAGTTCTGGATTAGCTTAGCACAAGCTTTTTATTTCTAGGGCTCGCATTTACGCTTCAAAACTCATGAAAGTGGTCCTCATGTGTGAAGATTATTGAAGTCTATATGAAGTCTATTAGACTGTTATGTTTACTGTTTTTTTTCACTTTATGTATTGTTTTAACTGTTTGAAATAAATCGTTTCAATCAATCAATCAATCAATTATCCGGCTGAACACTGGTTCGCGTTTGATTAAGCTTGCGTTGCCCAGAGACCTTATTTGAAGCATCGGGGGAAAAACCTATTCAAGAATCCCATAGACAGAAACAGTGAAGAACCAGGAAGTCCGGGACTTCCACGTTCTGACTACAAAAATATGATATCCCTGCGGCTCTCTATTATGATTATGATTATTATTATCATCGTAAAAATACAAAACGATAAACATCTCTAGCAGTAAGGTGACCTCACAAAAGGGGAAAAAGAGAAGAAAAAAGAAAAAGCCCTGCCCTCATGTTTGAAAAAGCCCTGCCCTCATGTTCATACAGTTCCACACAACAACCTCAGCTGGGAGTTTCCCAGTCCAGTTGTCTACCAGTTCAGATGAAACAGAAAGCGTGTGGACCGACCTGACTGGGGAGGAGTCGCTGGAGGTGGATGAGGTCGGCTGGGGGCTGGAGGGGGCCGAGAACATCGGCCAGGAGGGAGAACGAGGTGAGGTGGGGCTGGGGGACGCCGCGCTGAGACACACACACACACACACACACACACACACACACACACACACACACACACACACACACACACACACACACACACACACACACACACACACACACAGAGTGAGTGATTCATAGCATTAGGTATTGCAATAGTGATGAGGAAGTGATTAAAGTCTTAAGTGTTACAGCACATACATGGGTTCAGATCATGGTAAGCTGTGGTGAATGTGTTTGGGTTCTGAAGGTTCAGGTCATGGTAGCCTGTGGTGAATGTGTTTGGAGCTGAAGGTTCAGGTCATGGTAAGCTGTGGTGAATCTGTTTGGGTTCTGAAGGTTCAGGTCATGGTAACCTGTGGTGAATGTGTTTGGAGCTGAAGGTTCAGGTCATGGTAAGCTGTGGTGAATGTGTTTGGGTTCTGAAGGTTCAGGTCATGGTAACCTGTGGTGAATGTGTTTTGGAGCTGAAGGTTCAGGTCATGGTAGCCTGTGGTGAATGTGTTTGGAGCTGAAGGTTCAGGTCATGGTAAGCTGTGGTGAATGTGTTTGGGTTCTGAAGGTTCAGGTCATGGTAAGCTGTGGTGAATGTGTTTGGAGCTGAAGGTTCAGGTCATGGTAACCTGTGGTGAATGTGTTTTGGAGCTGAAGGTTCAGGTCATGGTAGCCTGTGGTGAATGTGTTTGGAGCTGAAGGTTCATGTCATGTAACCTGTGGTGAATGTGTTTGGAGCTGAAGGTTCAGGTCATGGTAAGCTGTGGTGAATGTGTTTGGAGCTGAAGGTTCAGGTCATGGTAAGCTGTGGTGAATGTGTTTGAGAGCTGAAGGTTCAGGTCATGGTAGCCTGTGGTGAATGTGTTTGGAGCTGAAGGTTCAGGTCATGGTAAGCTGTGGATGAATGTGTTTTTGAGATGAAGGTTCAGGTCATGGTAGCCTGTGGTGAATGTGTTTGGGTTCTGAAGGTTCAGGTCATGATAACCTGTGGTGAATGTGTTTGGAGCTGAAGGTTCAGGTCTCCAATGTGTTTGAGAGCTGAAATACAAATTGTTCTCACCTGGCTGGGATGCTGGCACGACTCTTTGGGTTCAGCCTGAAATCACAAGAACATGAAACAAAACAAAAATAAATTAGTTAATCCATCTTAATCATGAGAGAGAGAAAAAGCGCTCAACTGTTTTCCCACATCTAAACCCAGAGAAAAAACTGCTTCTTTTACCTAACATCACTTTAGATGTATGCCTGGAGACATTATTTGACAGAGGACTTTTCCCCCTTCCCATGCACTGAACGTCTTTGTCGTGTTTGCCTTGGTTTGCCAGACAAAGAGGAACCAGTGACAAGTCCGTAGAGTGGACCTCCCAGCTTGCTTGGCAAGCCAAGCCAAAATGAAAGCCACATAATTTAGCCGTGAGGAGAGACTGACTCCCTAATAGGTCTCAAAGGGTTATGTGAGTCGCTTAATGCATTCCAGCCCCAACCTAAATAACAACCTTAAACGAAGGCTAATAGTCGTGACGGGGAAAAATGGTACGCTCCAAAGTCAAAACAAACAAAGGAGCTAGCAGACTTGGCTACGGATACACATGGGCTAAAGCTACATGTAGTGTGGGCGAGGTACGGTGACACTCCAGTGATGCGAACAGTCATCAGGTTATAAATCAAGTTACTGCCATTTACAGGCTGCTGATAGCAGAGACAGCTAAGTATGTGCAAGTCGACATGGCTAACATCATCACAGCCTGCAATTATGACAAATACATGTTTACATTTGGTTCTTTGATCTGCTTACACAGAGTTGGAGTGGCAGTCTCTCCAAGCGGTACCACAGAGTTGGAGTGGCAGTCTCTCCAAGCGGTACCACAGAGTTGGAGTGGCAGTCTCTCCAAGCGGTACCACAGAGTTGGAGTGGCAGTCTCTCCAAGCGGTACCACAGAGTTGGAGTGGCAGTCTCTCCAAGCGGTACTACAGAGTTGGAGTGGCAGTCTCTCCAAGCGGTACTACAGAGTTGGAGTGGCAGTCTCTCCAAGCGGTACCACAGAGTTGGAGTGGCAGTCTCTCCAAGCGGTACTACAGAGTTGGAGTGGCAGTCTCTTCAAGCGGTACCACAGAGTTGGAGTGCCGGTCTCTCCAAGCGGTACCACAGAGTTGGAGTGCCGGTCTCTCCAAGCGGTACCACAGAGTTGGAGTGGCAGTCTCTCCAAGCGGTACTACAGAGTTGGAGTGGCAGTCTCTCCAAGCGGTACCACAGAGTTGGAGTGGCAGTCTCTCCAAGCGGTACTGGAGTGGCAGTCTCTCCAAGCGGTACCACAGAGTTGGAGTGGCAGTCTCTCCAAGCGGTACTGGAGTGGCAGTCTCTCCAAGCGGTACTACAGAGTTGGAGTGGCAGTCTCTCCAAGCGGTACTGGAGTGGCAGTCTCTCCAAGCGGTACCACAGAGTTGGAGTGGCAGTCTCTCCAAGCGGTACCACAGAGTTGGAGTGGCGGCCTCTCCAAGCGGTACCACAGAGTTGGAGTGGCGGTCTCTCCAAGCGGTACCACAGAGTTGGAGTGGCGGGCCTCTCCAAGCGGTACCACAGAGTTGGAGTGGCGGTCTCTCCAAGTGGTACCACAGAGTTCGAGTGGCGGTCTCTCCAAGCGGTACCACAGAGTTGGAGTGGCAGCCTCTCCAAGCGGTACCACAGAGTTGGAGTGGCGGTCTCTCCAAGCGGTACTACAGAGTTGGAGTGGCGGTCTCTCCAAGCGGTACTACAGAGTTGCAGTGGCGGTCTCTCCAAGCGGTACCACAGAGTTGGAGTGGCGGTCTCTCCAAGCGGTACCACAGAGTTGGAGTGGCGGTCTCTCCAAGCGGTACCACAGAGTTGGAGTGGCGGTCTCTCCAAGCGGTACCACAGAGTTGGAGTGGCGGCCTCTCCAAGCGGTACCACAGAGTTGGAGTGGCGGCCTCTCCAAGCGGTACCACAGAGTTGGAGTGGCGGTCTCTCCAAGCGGTACCACAGAGTTGGAGTGGCGGTCTCTCCAAGCGGTACCACAGAGTTGGAGTGGCGGCCTCTCCAAGCGGTACCACAGAGTTGGAGTGGTGGCCTCTCCAAGCGGTACCACAGAGTTACAAGCGGTACCCAACTAGTTGACGGTTTTCACGGAATTGTGTGAGGCTGTGGTTTACAGTGATTTTACAAAAGCCAAGAGGTGTTCACGACACGCTGTGTTACGGTTGTAAAATCACTGTAATAATTAATAATAATTTCATAATTTGAAACCTAGCTTATTTCCTGTCCACTGTTATATTAGCAAACACTGTTAAAAGGAAGTAAGGTATGGGCAATTTAGAATGTTTATCTTGTCAAGTTAAAACTGTCTATAGGGGGTGTGAATCTTTGAGTATCTCATGATCCAATTTGATTCTGATTCCTGGGGTCACGATTCGATCCAAAATCAATCCCCAATCAATATGGTGATTTGAGGATCTACTCCAGTCTGCTGTGTGCTAAGAAAGGCGGTGTAGCAAATTATGGCATGGAAGCAGAAATAAGTGTATACGATTGTTTGATTGAAGTTTTATCAACTGATTGCAATAATGTAAACACAAAGGCAAACCTAGGACAAAAGGTAATTCATTCATGCTAAACTTACACAAATAAAAAATGGTTAGTATTGCTCAGTTCTCAGTGACTTCAAGAAGAATAAGTCTAAGTAATACAAAAACAAAAATGAAAAAAATTATTGCTTCTTTGGAGTTGTGAATCGATGCAGAATCATGGAAGATAAGAATCACGATTCTTACATGAATCGATTTTTTGGACACCCCTACCAACTACCGTAATGTTTTTTGGTTGTTTTTCCCAAGGCGAGCACTCGTGTGGTAACACAAAAAACACACACACATAACACCCCCCCCACACACACACACACACACACACACACACACACACACACACGCACACACACGCACACACACACACACACACAATCTTCAATCCCTCTCTGAGTGTATTTCACTCAGGAAGGACACACAGCCTGCTATCCATCACTGGCTCCCCTTCATGGTTAGTGGTTGAAGGAGGGAAGGTGAAACAGGCAAAGACAAACAGTGAGCAAATTAGATGGCAAGGAGTGGAATGGAAAAACATAGAGAACGATGACTGGAGGAAGGGGACACACACTGTCCATAGCTAATTAAATTATAGCCGGGCAAGGCCAGGTTTTGTAACCATCTTCAAGATCATTGTCCATGTCTGGTCTTTTTTTTATTACGTTATTGATTGATTGAGTGAGTGAGTGAGTGAGTAAGTGAGTGAGTAAGTGAGTGTAAGTAAGTAAGTAAGTAAATAAATAAATAAATAAATAAATAAATAAATAAATAAAGGCAGTTCAATTACACAGCTGCCAGAGAAGATTTGGTCCAAAACACGACTGGTATAAACGTACACTGTAGAGTCATCAGATAATAAAAGGCCCAGCATTGCATTCACATTGCAGCATACACTGTAATGGCCGACTGCATGTGTTTCAGTTTATAATCTGATAGCCTGTTGCTTCATTGGTCTGCAACACACAAACAATAAGAGAGATAAACTTCAAAAGGCTGAGACACCACTCAATATGCAATATACAATAAAACAGGTACCTCAAATCAAGATGGCTCATAGCCGTGGTATTTTGAGCATATACCATGGCTATGATGTCATCCCTTTGCACAATTCAGTATCACTCCGTGTCTCAGAAGGGTGTTCAAGCGTTGCAGACCGGTTTGTAGTTACCAACTACTAGTAGTAGCCTAGTTAGCAGCTCTCAAAACAGCATTGAATGACTGAAACACTGGCTTGTTAACATGTACAAGTCATGTTTCTTTCAATGGTAAAATTAGTTTTGAAATCTGTTGCTCGGTTGTTGAGATAATTGTGTTTTACTACCAAATTTACTAGGTAAACCGGAGAAAGCCTGTGTTGCTACTGTAGCTGCTATAACTTACCTACATGTTCTATGTGCAGGGAGCCAGGAGGACATATTTCATTTTGAACATTAGTATTTACAAATACAAACTATTTCAATTTGAGTGTCTATTACTTTTATATTGCCATATAACCATTTTATAAAAGCAATAGCTCACTTCAGGCAAGTGGTATATGGTCATTATATCACAGTTGTCTCCCTCAGCTATCATATGGACATATACCATTAGCCTGAAGTGAGCAATTGCTTAAATATACAACATATGGACGCATATCAATAGAATCTAATGGGAGTTGGCTTCACAAATGGAGCATGGTGCTAGTTCAGGCAGGCTAAGTGGTCAAGCACAGCTTAAACCTAGCCCACAGCTGATTTGGGGCTGATCTCAAACCCAGTCCACATCAGCTGACGGCTCAGCTGATGCATACAATTGGCTCAACTCAAACAGGGCGCCTACTTTAAATCTGCTTCAGTCTGCCTAACATTGCTGCTTCTTCCGCAAGCCGTTTGCAACCCACCTTCTCCCAAGCTCCTCCTTTGATGCTATATCTTAAACAATGTCATTTCTGTTGTCATTGTTGCTTGCTCTGTTCTGTACCTGGGGGTATTTTGCTGCTCTGCTCTGCCCTGCCCTGCCTTAAGGGCTCATTATACTTGAGTAAGGCTCCGTGAGGCAGAGCTCCGCGAGTCACGTGCGGACCTCACGCTGGGGCAAATGCTTTTATACTCGCAATGGCAGCCAAGTGAAATTTTTAAATGGATTCAACTGGAAAATGTCAGCTGTCTTAACATGTAGCACTTGGTCTGGCCCTGATTCACCAAGATTTTGTGGCATGGGAAATTGTCCTTCGTTGACACAAATAGAGCCGGATATCTGTTTTAGTCACTACCAGCGCACACATTCATTTCATTTCATTTATTTAATGTGACTCATTACAACATACTGCAACTTAGCTTAAGATACAAATGGCTGACAGAGCATCGGGCCTCTTCAAACGATCTCAGCCTAAGAAAGTTGGAAGTAAGGTTGTCAAAGATAGTATCGATATGTATTGATACAAAAAAATTGAAACTGATACAATACTCATTTGCAACATGTATGGATAAGTATTTATACGTAAAATCTGAAACAGATACCAATACTCATTTGCACAATGTATCGATGGCAGCAGTGCTTTCTCATGAATGAAAGCTCAAAACAAACTACAGATTTTCCCCTCCTTATCATTGGTGGGTATCTGTTGCTTCAACAAACTATAAGTGTTCTGATAGGCTGATGACTAGAGCAGGGGTAATCTGCTGTGTAAGTGCAAAGTTTTTAACGAGTTATATCGGACCTAGACTATGGAGAAGTGTGCGTCTGTCCCTCCATCTGTCATCCTTGATGTGTTGTCAGTATTGTAGTGTATTTCTGCCAGTGTCATTGAGTTCACTCCCAACTCAGTGTGAATGACACAGCTCAGAGCCTATGGTTGAATGAGGACGTTAGTGTTTTTACCTTACTGCACGTAACATCAACTCATTCACACCATTTCTATACAGTAGCTTAGGCTTCCCCTTTTTCTGAAGACGCGCAGGTTGCTATAGACACTCCAAACGTCACAGCAAGGTTTTGGATAATATGGGGTAATCATGTGTAATCAAGTCTTTCTTGAGAGGCATATGTCAAGCCAGCTCATGGCTCACCTCAATAACCATTGTTATTACTGTCACAACACCCGTGAGAAGTAGGGATGTCACGATACCAAAATTATGAGTTCGATACCGATACCTGCCTAAGTATCTCGATACGATACTGAAACGATACCACGGCAAAAAACTAAAACATCAGGAAAAGTAGTGGAATAAATAGAGGGGACAAAACATTTTCAGTTTGATATCATTGTCATTTTTATATCTAATTTACTCAATTAAAAAAAAATCCAAATAGAAAATTAGAAAATGTGCTCAGTAAAGTGCAGAACTCTGCCAAGGTGTATTGAGTCATTTGTGTTCAGTCTACTTTAGTGCACATCAACTGTAGTGTGCCTGTGCTGTAGTGTAGCCTATGTGGGTTAATAATCCTGGGTTTAAGCTTTAATAACATGAAGTGCCAGATTTATGGTTAATCTAGTAATATATATTATTTTCACACATAAATGTAGGCTATTGAAATTAGGGATGGGCATTTCTAGCAAAAACACTATTCGAAATTCGCTGGCCAAAGTCGACTTTTAATCGAAATTCGAAAATAAAAATAAAAATGTAAAAAAAATTAAAAATGTAATTTTTTTTTTTTTTTTTTTTTTGTGAGTGAAATGTTGCATTGTCTCCCCTGATTCTAAGTCTACGGCTTTATTAATTAATATAAAAAGCTTCTGCTGTGGATTTTTAGCTCAAACAAGCATTGCACCACTGAAGTAAAGAACATGACATTGACATTTTCGAAAATAAAAAACAGTTTTGACAATCATGAGTGGTTCATTAAATATTTAGTAGGCTCAGGTCTGAGTGCCAAAGGGGTGCCAAAGTCACCCCCTCTCCCTCTTCATGGGATTTCATCCGCCATTCATTTTTCAATAAACCTTGCTTAAAATGCTTAGAAAAATTGTTTTACTTGCTCAAACCAAGCGATTCGACTATACTTAGAATCAGGGGAGACAATGCAACATTTCACTCAAAAAAAAAAAAAAAAAAAAAAAAAATCGAATTTCGAATATCAATAATAAAAGTCGACCTTGATAATAACAACGATTATTCGAAAATTCGAAATTCGATGCCCATCCCTAATTGAAATGTAGGCTTATTATGTGGTGTACCCCCCCCCCCCCCATACGTGTAGGCTAGGTGATTTTTACAATTAATTCGTATATCATTAATAATTGGGATTATTGTAAATATTAGGATAGGTGACATCAGATGACTGCTTACCATGTAAAAGCTTTAATAACACTGGCATTGAGGGCCATAGTGTTATTAAATATTGTACATGGTATGCAGTCATCTGATGTCCCCTCCCCTAAACGTTACATGTCATGACTTGCTCCTTGGCAGAGATCTGTGCTCGAGCACATTGCCTCGTGTTTCACTGTAAACGAGTAGGCTATTGTGACAAGCAAACTTTTTCAGTGAAACAAGTTCGCTTGTCACACAATACTCGTTGGACTTATTTGAGGGCATGTATGTTTATCGTTCACGTTCGCTAACCTGTCGGTCTTTAAACTCTTTGAACAGGTCGGGGTGCCTGTCTGCAAGATGTTTAGCCAGGTTCGATGTGTTTGAGCCTTTCGCTTGGGTCGCGTTGAAGCACCTTTTACACACTGGTTTCGATGTGTCCACGGGCTTGCCTTCGCTGTCGGCAACGTATACAAAATATTTCCATATTTCGCTTCGTGCATCTGCTTTTTCTACAAGCGTTGGGCGGCTTGCAAGACTCAGAAGAAGCCGCTGCCATTTTCGCTGTGTCTGTCCTGTGTGTCGGGGTGCTGCAGTGAGGATTGAAGGACTGGCCATAGAGCGAGCAGAGAGGGAAGGGGGGAAAGTCGGCACGCCCACACATGAAGCAGTCAGAGTCAGAGAGCTTTTTTTCCACTTTTCACCAGTCACCATTGGTTCAAGGCAACACTGTGTTGCCTTCAAGTGAACTGGGACACAGGCTCTCAACTTTAATGCTGCTGTGTCTCTCTCCTCCGCTAACAAACACCACGGTCGCACACTGACGCAACCCATGACATTTTTTTAAGTATCGGTACTAAATTAACGTGGTATAGTATCCTTTTTAACGGCAGGGAACCGCGGTACCATACTAATACCGGTATACCGTGCAAACACTATCATATGTGTGCAGTGTGCCTTTAAAGAGGCAGGTGGAAACACACTATCATATGTGTGCAGTGTGTATTTAAAGAGGCAGGTGGAAACACACTATCATATGTGTGCAGTGTGCCTTTAAAGAGGCAGGTGGAAACACACTATCATATGTCTGCAGTGTGTCTTTAAAGAGGCAGGTGGAAACACACTATCATATGTGTGCAGTGTGCCTTTAAAGAGGCAGGTGGAAACACACTATCATATGTCTGCAGTGTGCCTTTAAAGAGGCAGGTGGAAACACACTATCATATGTGTGCAGTGTGTCTTTAAAGAGGCAGGTGGAAACACACTATCATATGTCTGCAGTGTGTCTTTAAAGAGGCAGGTGGAAACACACTATCATATGTCTGCAGTGTGTCTTTAAAGAGGCAGGTGGAAACACACTATCATATGTGTGCAGTGTGTCTTTAAAGAGGCAGGTGGAAACACACTATCATATGTGTGCAGTGTGTCTTTAAAGAGGCAGGTGGAAACACACTATCATATGTCTGCAGTGTGTCTTTAAAGAGGCAGGTGGAAACACACTATCATATGTGTGCAGTGTGTATTTAAAGAGGCAGGTGGAAACACACTATCATATGTGTGCAGTGTGCCTTTAAAGAGGCAGGTGGAAACACACTATCATATGTGTGCAGTGTGTCTTTAAAGAGGCAGGTGGAAACACACTATCATATGTGTGCAGTGTGTATTTAAAGAGGCAGGTGGAAACACACTATCATATGTGTGCAGTGTGTATTTAAAGAGGCAGGTGGAAACACACTATCATATGTGTGCAGTGTGTCTTTAAAGAGGCAGGTGGAAACACACTATCATATGTGTGCAGTGTGTATTTAAAGAGGCAGGTGGAAACACACTATCATATGTGTGCAGTGTGTCTTTAAAGAGGCAGGTGGAAACACACTATCATATGTGTGCAGTGTGTCTTTAAAGAGGCAGGTGGAAACACACTATCATATGTCTGCAGTGTGCCTTTAAAGAGGCAGGTGGAAACACACTATCATATGTGTGCAGTGTGTCTTTAAAGAGGCAGGTGGAAACACACTATCATATGTGTGCAGTGTGTATTTAAAGAGGCAGGTGGAAACACACTATCATATGTGTGCAGTGTGTCTTTAAAGAGGCAGGTGGAAACACACTATCATATGTGTGCAGTGTGTCTTTAAAGAGGCAGGTGGAAACACACTATCATATGTGTGCAGTGTGTATTTAAAGAGGCAGGTGGAAACACACTATCATATGTGTGCAGTGTGTCTTTAAAGAGGCAGGTGGAAACACACTATCATATGTCTGCAGTGTGTCTTTAAAGAGGCAGGTGGAAACACACTATCATATGTGTGCAGTGTGTATTTAAAGAGGCAGGTGGAAACACACTATCATATGTGTGCAGTGTGCCTTTAAAGAGGCAGGTGGAAACACACTATCATATGTCTGCAGTGTGTATTTAAAGAGGCAGGTGGAAACACACTATCATCTGCAGTGTGCCTTTAAAGAGGCAGGTGGAAACACACTATCATATGTGTGCAGTGTGTATTTAAAGAGGCAGGTGGAAACACACTATCATATGTGTGCAGTGTGTATTTAAAGAGGCAGGTGGAAACACACTATCATATGTGTGCAGTGTGCCTTTAAAGAGGCAGGTGGAAACACACTATCATATGTCTGCAGTGTGTATTTAAAGAGGCAGGTGGAAACACACTATCATCTGCAGTGTGCCTTTAAAGAGGCAGGTGGAAACACACTATCATCTGCAGTGTGCCTTTAAAGAGACAGGTGGAAACACACTATCATATGTCTGCAGTGTGTCTTTAAAGAGGCAGGTGGAAACACACTATCATATGTGTGCAGTGTGTATTTAAAGAGGCAGGTGGAAACACACTATCATATGTGTGCAGTGTGCCTTTAAAGAGGCAGGTGGAAACACACTATCATATGTCTGCAGTGTGTATTTAAAGAGGCAGGTGGAAACACACTATCATCTGCAGTGTGCCTTTAAAGAGGCAGGTGGAAACACACTATCATATGTGTGCAGTGTGTCTTTAAAGAGGCAGGTGGAAACACACTATCATATGTGTGCAGTGTGCCTTTAAAGAGGCAGGTGGAAACACACTATCATATGTCTGCAGTGTGCCTTTAAAGAGGCAGGTGGAAACACACTATCATATGTGTGCAGTGTGTATTTAAAGAGGCAGGTGGAAACACACTATCATATGTCTGCAGTGTGCCTTTAAAGAGGCAGGTGGAAACACACTATCATCTGCAGTGTGCCTTTAAAGAGGCAGGTGGAAACACACTATCATATGTGTGCAGTGTGTCTTTAAAGAGGCAGGTGGAAACACACTATCATATGTGTGCAGTGTGCCTTTAAAGAGGCAGGTGGAAACACACTATCATATGTCTGCAGTGTGCCTTTAAAGAGGCAGGTGGAAACACACTATCATATGTGTGCAGTGTGTATTTAAAGAGGCAGGTGGAAACACACTATCATATGTCTGCAGTGTGCCTTTAAAGAGGCAGGTGGAAACACACTATCATCTGCAGTGTGCCTTTAAAGAGGCAGGTGGAAACACACTATCATATGTGTGCAGTGTGTCTTTAAAGAGGCAGGTGGAAACACACTATCATATGTGTGCAGTGTGCCTTTAAAGAGGCAGGTGGAAACACACTATCATATGTCTGCAGTGTGCCTTTAAAGAGGCAGGTGGAAACACACTATCATATGTGTGCAGTGTGTATTTAAAGAGGCAGGTGGAAACACACTATCATATGTCTGCAGTGTGTATTTAAAGAGGCAGGTGGAAACACACTATCATATGTGTGCAGTGTGCCTTTAAAGAGGCAGGTGGAAACACACTATCATATGTCTGCAGTGTGCCTTTAAAGAGGCAGGTGGAAACACACTATCATATGTGTGCAGTGTGTCTTTAAAGAGGCAGGTGGAAACACACTATCATATGTCTGCAGTGTGCCTTTAAAGAGGCAGGTGGAAACACACTATCATATGTGTGCAGTGTGTCTTTAAAGAGGCAGGTGGAAACACACTATCATATGTGTGCAGTGTGCCTTTAAAGAGGCAGGTGGAAACACACTATCATATGTCTGCAGTGTGTCTTTAAAGAGGCAGGTGGAAACACACTATCATATGTCTGCAGTGTGCCTTTAAAGAGGCAGGTGGAAACACACTATCATATGTGTGCAGTGTGTATTTAAAGAGGCAGGTGGAAACACACTATCATATGTCTGCAGTGTGCCTTTAAAGAGGCAGGTGGAAACACACTATCATATGTGTGCAGTGTGTATTTAAAGAGGCAGGTGGAAACACACTATCATATGTGTGCAGTGTGCCTTTAAAGAGGCAGGTGGAAACACACTATCATATGTCTGCAGTGTGTATTTAAAGAGGCAGGTGGAAACACACTATCATCTGCAGTGTGCCTTTAAAGAGGCAGGTGGAAACACACTATCATCTGCAGTGTGCCTTTAAAGAGGCAGGTGGAAACACACTATCATATGTCTGCAGTGTGTCTTTAAAGAGGCAGGTGGAAACACACTATCATATGTGTGCAGTGTGTATTTAAAGAGGCAGGTGGAAACACACTATCATATGTGTGCAGTGTGCCTTTAAAGAGGCAGGTGGAAACACACTATCATATGTCTGCAGTGTGTATTTAAAGAGGCAGGTGGAAACACACTATCATCTGCAGTGTGCCTTTAAAGAGGCAGGTGGAAACACACTATCATATGTGTGCAGTGTGCCTTTAAAGAGGCAGGTGGAAACACACTATCATATGTCTGCAGTGTGCCTTTAAAGAGGCAGGTGGAAACACACTATCATATGTCTGCAGTGTGCCTTTAAAGAGGCAGGTGGAAACACACTATCATATGTGTGCAGTGTGTCTTTAAAGAGGCAGGTGGAAACACACTATCATATGTCTGCAGTGTGCCTTTAAAGAGGCAGGTGGAAACACACTATCATATGTGTGCAGTGTGTCTTTAAAGAGGCAGGTGGAAACACACTATCATATGTCTGCAGTGTGCCTTTAAAGAGGCAGGTGGAAACACACTATCATATGTCTGCAGTGTGTCTTTAAAGAGGCAGGTGGAAACACACTATCATATGTGTGCAGTGTGCCTTTAAAGAGGCAGGTGGAAACACACTATCATATGTGTGCAGTGTGCCTTTAAAGAGGCAGGTGGAAACACACTATGTCTGCAGTGTGCCTTTAAAGAGGCAGGTGGAAACACACTATCATATGTCTGCAGTGTGCCTTTAAAGAGGCAGGTGGAAACACACTATCATATGTGTGCAGTGTGTATTTAAAGAGGCAGGTGGAAACACACTATCATATGTGTGCAGTGTGCCTTTAAAGAGGCAGGTGGAAACACACTATCATATGTCTGCAGTGTGTATTTAAAGAGGCAGGTGGAAACACACTATCATCTGCAGTGTGCCTTTAAAGAGGCAGGTGGAAACACACTATCATCTGCAGTGTGCCTTTAAAGAGGCAGGTGGAAACACACTATCATATGTCTGCAGTGTGTCTTTAAAGAGGCAGGTGGAAACACACTATCATATGTGTGCAGTGTGTATTTAAAGAGGCAGGTGGAAACACACTATCATATGTGTGCAGTGTGCCTTTAAAGAGGCAGGTGGAAACACACTATCATATGTCTGCAGTGTGTATTTAAAGAGGCAGGTGGAAACACACTATCATCTGCAGTGTGCCTTTAAAGAGGCAGGTGGAAACACACTATCATATGTGTGCAGTGTGCCTTTAAAGAGGCAGGTGGAAACACACTATCATATGTGTGCAGTGTGCCTTTAAAGAGGCAGGTGGAAACACACTATCATATGTCTGCAGTGTGCCTTTAAAGAGGCAGGTGGAAACACACTATCATATGTCTGCAGTGTGCCTTTAAAGAGGCAGGTGGAAACACACTATCATATGTGTGCAGTGTGTCTTTAAAGAGGCAGGTGGAAACACACTATCATATGTCTGCAGTGTGCCTTTAAAGAGGCAGGTGGAAACACACTATCATATGTGTGCAGTGTGTCTTTAAAGAGGCAGGTGGAAACACACTATCATATGTCTGCAGTGTGCCTTTAAAGAGGCAGGTGGAAACACACTATCATATGTCTGCAGTGTGTCTTTAAAGAGGCAGGTGGAAACACACTATCATATGTGTGCAGTGTGCCTTTAAAGAGGCAGGTGGAAACACACTATCATATGTGTGCAGTGTGCCTTTAAAGAGGCAGGTGGAAACACACTATGTCTGCAGTGTGCCTTTAAAGAGGCAGGTGGAAACACACTATCATATGTCTGCAGTGTGCCTTTAAAGAGGCAGGTGGAAACACACTATCATATGTGTGCAGTGTGTATTTAAAGAGGCAGGTGGAAACACACTATCATATGTGTGCAGTGTGCCTTTAAAGAGGCAGGTGGAAACACACTATCATATGTCTGCAGTGTGTATTTAAAGAGGCAGGTGGAAACACACTATCATCTGCAGTGTGCCTTTAAAGAGGCAGGTGGAAACACACTATCATCTGCAGTGTGCCTTTAAAGAGGCAGGTGGAAACACACTATCATATGTCTGCAGTGTGCCTTTAAAGAGGCAGGTGGAAACACACTATCATATGTGTGCAGTGTGCCTTTAAAGAGGCAGGTGGAAACACACTATCATATGTGTGCAGTGTGCCTTTAAAGAGGCAGGTGGAAACACACTATCATATGTCTGCAGTGTGCCTTTAAAGAGGCAGGTGGAAACACACTATCATATGTCTGCAGTGTGCCTTTAAAGAGGCAGGTGGAAACACACTATCATGTGTGTGCAGTGTGTCTTTAAAGAGGCAGGTGGAAACACACTATCATATGTCTGCAGTGTGCCTTTAAAGAGGCAGGTGGAAACACACTATCATATGTGTGCAGTGTGTCTTTAAAGAGGCAGGTGGAAACACACTATCATATGTGTGCAGTGTGTCTTTAAAGAGGCAGGTGGAAACACACTATCATATGTCTGCAGTGTGCCTTTAAAGAGGCAGGTGGAAACACACTATCATATGTCTGCAGTGTGCCTTTAAAGAGGCAGGTGGAAACACACTATCATATGTCTGCAGTGTGCCTTTAAAGAGGCAGGTGGAAACACACTATCATATGTGTGCAGTGTGTCTTTAAAGAGGCAGGTGGAAACACACTATCATATGTCTGCAGTGTGCCTTTAAAGAGGCAGGTGGAAACACACTATCATATGTCTGCAGTGTGTCTTTAAAGAGGCAGGTGGAAACACACTATCATATGTGTGCAGTAGGGGTGTCACGATACACTCAGTTCACGATACGATACGTATCACGATACTGGGTTCACGATAACGATAAGATACGATACGATTTTAACAATATTTTTTTTAACTTGAATAATGACAATATATGACTGGAAAAGTAGTATTTTATTTGAAATGCACAAATACAAAACATGCTGTTGTGGGAAATTGTTATTACAATAACAACTAGAAAAAACATGAGATTGGAGATAAGGCTTATCTTGAAATAGAATGAGTTACACCGTCACTTAGATTTACTTTGAACTAAAAGGTTTCTCAGCAGTATAAATTCTCATTATGCATCTTCAGTTTTTCTTCAAACTCAAACAACAAGACTTTTCTTAGTCTATTTTTTATGCATCTTCAGTTTTTCCTGTCAAGTAAACAGTTTTGCCAGAAACTCAATTGAATGGTTTCTCTCCTGTATAACTTCTCATGTGTCTCTTCAGAGACTTGTTCAACTGAACTACTTTCCACACATTGAACTTCAACAAACAAAGACGTTTCTTTGTCTACTTTTGAAAAAAAAAAAAAAAAAAAAAAAAAAAAAAAAAAAAAAATTCCTTCACGATATGAGATTTCATCTCAACGATACATATCGTGACGTTTTACTATCGCGAAATTTCGTGGGACGATATATTGTGACACCCCTAGTGTGCAGTGTGCCTTTAAAGAGGCAGGTGGAAACACACTATCATATGTGTGCAGTGTGCCTTTAAAGAGGCAGGTGGAAACACACTATGTCTGCAGTGTGCCTTTAAAGAGGCAGGTGGAAACACACTATCATATGTCTGCAGTGTGTCTTTAAAGAGGCAGGTGGAAACACACTATCATATGTGTGTGCAGTGTGTCTTTAAAGAGGCAGGTGGAAACACACTATCATATGTCTGCAGTGTGTATTTAAAGAGGCAGGTGGAAACACACTATGTCTGCAGTGTGCCTTTAAAGAGGCAGGTGGAAACACACTATCATATGTCTGCAGTGTGTCTTTAAAGAGGCAGGTGGAAACACACTATCATATGTCTGCAGTGTGTATTTAAAGAGGCAGGTGGAAACACACTATCATCTGCAGTGTGCCTTTAAAGAGGCAGGTGGAAACACACTATCATATGTGTGCAGTGTGCCTTTAAAGAGGCAGGTGGAAACACACTATCATATGTGTGCAGTGTGTATTTAAAGAGGCAGGTGGAAACACACTAGCATATGTGTGCAGTGTGCCTTTAAAGAGGCAGGAAACACACTATCATATGTCTGCAGTGTGTATTTAAAGAGGCAGGTGGAAACACACTATCATCTGCAGTGTGCCTTTAAAGAGGCAGGTGGAAACACACTATCATATGTCTGCAGTGTGCCTTTAAAGAGGCAGGTGGAAACACACTATCATATGTGTGCAGTGTGCCTTTAAAGAGGCAGGTGGAAACACACTATCATATGTGTGCAGTGTGCCTTTAAAGAGGCAGGTGGAAACACACTATCATATGTCTGCAGTGTGCCTTTAAAGAGGCAGGTGGAAACACACTATCATATGTCTGCAGTGTGCCTTTAAAGAGGCAGGTGGAAACACACTATCATATGTGTGCAGTGTGCCTTTAAAGAGGCAGGTGGAAACACACTATCATATGTCTGCAGTGTGCCTTTAAAGAGGCAGGTGGAAACACACTATCATGTGTGTGCAGTGTGTCTTTAAAGAGGCAGGTGGAAACACACTATCATATGTCTGCAGTGTGCCTTTAAAGAGGCAGGTGGAAACACACTATCATATGTGTGCAGTGTGTCTTTAAAGAGGCAGGTGGAAACACACTATCATATGTGTGCAGTGTGTCTTTAAAGAGGCAGGTGGAAACACACTATCATATGTGTGCAGTGTGTCTTTAAAGAGGCAGGTGGAAACACACTATCATATGTGTGCAGTGTGTCTTTAAAGAGGCAGGTGGAAACACACTATCATATGTCTGCAGTGTGTCTTTAAAGAGGCAGGTGGAAACACACTATCATATGTCTGCAGTGTGTATTTAAAGAGGCAGGTGGAAACACACTATGTCTGCAGTGTGCCTTTAAAGAGGCAGGTGGAAACACACTATCATATGTCTGCAGTGTGTCTTTAAAGAGGCAGGTGGAAACACACTATCATATGTCTGCAGTGTGTATTTAAAGAGGCAGGTGGAAACACACTATCATCTGCAGTGTGCCTTTAAAGAGGCAGGTGGAAACACACTATCATATGTGTGCAGTGTGCCTTTAAAGAGGCAGGTGGAAACACACTATCATATGTGTGCAGTGTGTATTTAAAGAGGCAGGTGGAAACACACTAGCATATGTGTGCAGTGTGCCTTTAAAGAGGCAGGAAACACACTATCATATGTCTGCAGTGTGTATTTAAAGAGGCAGGTGGAAACACACTATCATCTGCAGTGTGCCTTTAAAGAGGCAGGTGGAAACACACTATCATATGTCTGCAGTGTGCCTTTAAAGAGGCAGGTGGAAACACACTATCATATGTGTGCAGTGTGCCTTTAAAGAGGCAGGTGGAAACACACTATCATATGTCTGCAGTGTGCCTTTAAAGAGGCAGGTGGAAACACACTATCATATGTGTGCAGTGTGTCTTTAAAGAGGCAGGAAACACACTATCATATGTCTGCAGTGTGTCTTTAAAGAGGCAGGAAACACACTATCATATGTCTGCAGTGTGTCTTTAAAGAGGCAGGTGGAAACACACTATGTCTGCAGTGTGTCTTTAAAGAGGCAGGTGGAAACACACTATCATATGTGTGCAGTGTGCCTTTAAAGAGGCAGGTGGAAACACACTATCATATGTCTGCAGTGTGCCTTTAAAGAGGCAGGTGGAAACACACTATCATATGTGTGCAGTGTGCCTTTAAAGAGGCAGGTGGAAACACACTATCATATGTGTGCAGTGTGTCTTTAAAGAGGCAGGTGGAAACACACTATCATCTGCAGTGTGTCTTTAAAGAGGCAGGTGGAAACACACTATCATATGTCTGCAGTGTGCCTTTAAAGAGGCAGGTGGAAACACACTATCATATATCTGCAGTGTGTCTTTAAAGAGGCAGGTGGAAACACACTATCATATATCTGCAGTGTGTCTTTAAAGAGGCAGGTGGAAACACACTATCATATATCTGCAGTGTGTCTTTAAAGAGGCAGGTGGAAACACACTATCATATGTCTGCAGAGTGTTAGAGGCAAAACGAAATGAAAGAGGGACTGAGAGAGAGAAAACAAAATCAGAGGAAGTTCCTGTAACTGAGGTTGCTGTTCCGAGAGGGAGAGAGGAAATATTTATCTGACAGGTTTCCTAGAAAAAATGTTTTAGTCACCAGGGATTTTTTCCCTCTTGTCTGGAGTGTGTTTTTCGTGTCGTAATTCAGTTTTACAGTGCTCTGTCTCTCTCTGTTCCCCCCTCTCTCTCTCCCTGTCTTTCTCTATGTCTCTCTATCTCTCGGCTTCCAGCTGTCAAACAGAAAAGAGGATTCGATGTGTTCCCACTGAAGGACTAAAGGAGGAGAGGAAGAGACATCTTGACATTTGACCTTTGGCCTCCGTACCTCAGGTCTGAGGCCGAGTCCGCCAGGTCGACAGTCCAATCAATCACAGACTGAATCTTACCAGAAACCAGACTGTGAACTTTCACTCTCTCCTTTTGCTTTCTTTTAGTCACTTTTTCAGTCTCGCCTCACATTCCAAACCCATTTTATGAGCCTTTTTTTTATTAATTATATCTTATTATTTATTGTATGGGATGCATATGTGTGAGAAAGTAAAAGAGACATTTTCATGCAGGAGAGACTTCAAGGCATTCCCCACCCGAGCGAAAACAACAAAAACAGGACGGGCGTGGCAAAAAATGATCAGGAATCAAGGTGCTGCTGAGGTCGAAAATAACATCCTCCTGCAGAGATATGCTGCACTTTTGAAGGCTCAGTTGTTAACCTCTGCACTCCTCTCCTCTCTGATGAGGACACATGCTCTGCTAGGAAACTAATGGAATGACTCACCAGGATAGACAGACAGACAGACAGACAGAGAGAGAGAGAGAGAGAGAGAGAGAGAGAGAGAGAGAGAGAGAGAGAGAGAGAGAGAGAGAGTGAGAGTGACGGCCCTCTGCTTTGCAGGGCCTGCTTTGTGTGTGTGTGTATGTGCATATGCTCTGCAGGGCTTGGTGTGTGTGTGTGTGTGTGTGTGTGTGTGTGTGTGTGTGTGTGTGTGTGTGTGTGTGTGTGTGTGTGTGTGTGTGTGTGTGTGTGTGTGTGTGTGGTTTCCCCCTTCAATTGCCTGCAGGTCCAGTATAGGTGGAGTTAATCAGAGCAACCTGGAGCACCTGATCAGTCTCCAGGAGGCTTTAAATCTGGCTGACAGACCTCAGTCTGTCTCTCTCCCTCTCCATGCCAGCACCATGTTTTGTTTAGTTCTTTAGTTCTTAGTTTGCACTTTACAACACTTTGCACTCACTACATTCCACTCATCCAACAGCTGACACACTGATATCACTGACTTACACACTCCATAGTACATTTTGACTCTTTGTTGCACATTTTGGTTAATTTTGGAGTAATAAAACTCTTATTTATACTTGCAATGCTGTGTGTCTCCCTTTTTGTCATGGCTCACGAGCCGGGACATGGCAAGAGAGAGAGACAAGCCACTTTCACACAGAGATTGTGCTATATTGTCGTTCAGAAGGCCCGCAACGGCGGCAGCCTTGCCACAGAAATTGCGTTCACACAAAACCAAGCAGCCCCACCAAATTTCCGCCCCGGGGTGTCAGGTTACATCCACCCCTCCCGGATTGAAATGATGGAAGGGCCTAATGTATGGAATTATTTGCCAATCTAAAAGCAAGAGGTCGTTCAAGCAATTTGAGAGCATGATTTTGCAATTTCACATTCATATTTTGGACCCTTGGACTCAAAAAGCCCCCGCGTGTGCTTAAATTTGCTCTGCTTGTCCTCAAACTGTACTCTCACACTGCACTCGCACTCAAAAATCCCCTGCTCACACTTATTTACTCTGTTCGCGCTCAAACTGAGTGCCTGCATGCACATGTCCTCGTCTCCCCCTTCAAACTGCTTCTGTGCGCTCTTGAAACTTCTGCTCTTGGATCTCTTCTCTTCTCTCAGATTTGTTGTGCAACAATCCTGTCAAAAATCCACAGCCAATAGAATGCCAGGATAGTGTCACATGATCGCTGGGTCAGGGATCATGTGACACTATCCTGGCATTCTATTGGTGCACTAGCACTGTATGCACTAGAGCTGGTGTTGAACTTATCAGAATCAGGAATCTTCAGGTAGGCTACAATTTCAGAGCATAAAGTGAAACATGTAGGCTATATGCTTATTGCTTTCACATTAATGTGCTTTATGGGATTATCAGTAGGACTGCACAATACAGTTTAAAGTGGAGATGAAGCAGTTTGATTTTATTATTGTTGTATTTGCATTTAACCTCAGACAAGCCAAGACAGGACACTGCACTCTTCCTTAAATTAAGTTTGCTGTGAAGCTTTTGTACAGAGGCATGTTTTTGTTTTTACATCTTCATATTATACTTGCAGTTATCTAGGTAATGTTGAATTATATTAGTGAACAAATAGGTAACATCACGTTAGCATTATATTCACCAAATCTTGCTTCAAACGGCCCAAACTTTTCCACGTGTGTCCGCGTGTGTTGGCCTGGCCTGCATGGTATCTAATGCCCGGCCTGAATTATGGTCCCAGTCCGCCCCTAGTTATGACCCATGGGTTGGCCATTTCTGCCATTAAATGCCTCTTTAATATGAGTCATAATGAAAACCCTTCTCTACGTCTGTCTGGCTGAATCACTCTTTCACTCCGTTGAACTCCTCCTTCTCTCTCTCCACTTCTCTGCTGGTTAGCCTAAGTGACTGTAGATGCTCTCACTGACTACGTTTACATGCACACACTATTCTGGTTTTTGCCCATATTCGGAAAAAGACAATATTCCGACTAAATGAATAATCTACTAATATTCCCATTTACATGCAGCCATAGCTCGCCCTCCCCGACACGTCAGAGAGATGCAGATCGAAACAGCAGAGTTTTTCTGTTGAGAATAAACAGAGCAGCACTGACTCTATTCTTACCAGCATCATCTGGTCCATTTCAGGAGCTTGCTGCTTAAAAGTTTGGTGTTGCGATATTTGCACATATCCAAAAACCTGATATCCAAGTTTTTTCATATTAAAAGTAGGCTATGTTAGGCCAGAGTCATAGAGTTATAAGAGTTGTCTCATCTCCATTCACTCCCATAGACCTTATTCACAGCGCGGCCATCTTGGGATGACGTCACCCACTGGTTGGGAACAAACAAGACTCTCATCCAAACCCCTGTCTGAACATGGGAGCAGTAGACGAAAGGTTTGAGTTCTGTCACACCAATTTCATTTGATCACATCGATAAATAAGCAGATGAAGCACTTCTAGCACTCATGAGCTGACCGCAAACAGGCAAGATGCGTTGCAAACTGCGGTAAAAACCCTGGTTGAGACGCATATTCCGGATGCGCTGTATACATGATCAAAGAATCCTCCTAAAACGCAAATAATACTGGAATATCCCACATGTCTTAATCGGAAAATGCTAAATTGGGAAAAAGGCCAAATTCTGAAAATGCAACTGGAATATGCTTTTTATATGACCCTTATTAAATTCAGACTATTGTCATTTTCCGAATGATATTGGTATTGTGTTAAACCGTGAAACTAACTGACAACTCCTCATAATCTTCCCATTACATACAGGACATGTACTTATTTTGATATACATTTTTCCCCTTTTTTGCTATGAAGTAAATCCTGCCAATATCAAATAGACCGTTTCAACTTGACAACAAACATTCTAAATTGGCCCTAGCCTTACTTCCTGGTACAGTATTTGCTAATACAATAAATGACATCAAATTAACTTGAGTGTGTAAACTGTTCCCTAGCAACATAATTCCAGTGAAACTGTCTATATTTACCAAAAGGATTACACCCATGATTTGTCCCGACCACATCATGTTGTTCACCACAGCCTACTACTAGTTACTCCTACTTACTACTACTAAACTACTATTACTAAAACTGATGGCATGATGAAGGAAACAACTGATGCATCAGTCATGATGAGAGGATTATTTTATAATATTCTAATGTGGGTCTACACTGTGTAATAGAGGTGAATAATTAATTGGGAAAAAAAATCTAAATTCTAAAATGAATGTCTACAATTCCGAATCAGAATCAGAATTAATCTGATTCTGATCTGAATCCCATGTATGTTAGCAGACAAGGAGATGCATCAGAGGAAATGTAATACATCACGATGATACTGAATTCACACTGAGATGCAACTTAATAAACAAGGCTAGATATAAGAGTCATCAGTGAGAGATTAAAAGAATACAGATGAAGGGGAGAGTGAAGGAGAGAGTAGGACTGGGTTAAAAAAAAATCTATATATCAATATCTAATCGATATTCATTTGAAGGAACTATATAAATTCAGAAATCCCAATATCGATCTTTTAGTACAATGCCTTTTCCCGTGGATGCTTGAAGCTTTAATCTTGTTAGACTCGCATGGTTTGGTTCTTGTTTACGAGATCTCGTAAACATCTGTAAACATTAATGTTTTTTTAGGCTAGAGGGTTCCTTGTACAATTTACAGCATTAGTTCTTTGAGATGATCTTTCATAACCAAGCAAAATTGGTGTTGTAACTGAAAAATCAATATCGAATTGTATCGTATCGGAAATCGAATCGAATCAGGACCTTGTGTATCGGAATTGTAAATCAGTGCCGATACCCAGCCCTAAAGGGAAAGTTAGTAGACATGGGAAGATGTTGGGAGCAAAGTGTAACCCATGTTACTAGACCTTAACTATGAAACTGAATTAAAGTCAAAATTAGCAGTGAATTATTATTGCAAAATTAATATTTTCTATAAAGGAAATAAAGTAGGCTATCAAACAAAATAATGAAATAACTGATATAAATACAAATTACCTATATCTTTAATATAGAAGTGTCTCCATCAATTATACTCAGGATGTGTTTATTTCAAAGTGTTTGTAAAGAAACAGGTGACATTGGGAATAAAATAGCTCTGAAAGTAATTTCATGTGACAGACTTTACACCAACTAATCAGAATGTTGTTTACTGACACCAACCAATCAGAACACGGTTCACTGAGTTGCATTCCGGACATTCCTGGCATAGCGAAAATGCCAGCCAGCAACGTGCAATTCTTTTTCCTTTTCGGCTGAGACGAGATCAAAGACAAACGTTGGGAGCACGATGGAGGAAATGGCGTCTGAGAGTTATTTGGAGGGAGAATCAAACAATGAAGATTCGAGGTGTCTGGAGAACAAGAGAAAGAGTGTTTCAAGTGTCTCGAGCGGGTCTTCCCAGAAGATTAAGAAAGTGAAAAAAGATGGGTCGGGGCCTTGGTTGGTTGGAATGAAATCGTTGTCCGAAATTGATGGAGTGTTCAGTAATCCACATGAGGTGGGAAAGTTTGTGCAAGAAAATTTTGGAGCAGTGAAGTCTGTCAAGACAACGAGAAGTGGGATTGTTATTATTGACTGTGTGTGAAGAAGCAGGGGTTGGAAGTTCTAGATTTAATTAGGTTCAACTCTTGTAAGGTGATGTGTTTCCGACTTGGAACGGGTCCAGTGGCAGTGAAGAAAGGAGTGATCAGTGCCAATATGTGTTGATTGTGAATAATTTGAAGAAGTGGATGGTGTATTAGAGGCAAAGAGATTGAGTCGATTTAGAGATGGTGTAAGAGAGGAGAGTACCTCAGTGTGTTTGAGTTTTGAAGGAGAAATGTGTGTTGCAATGTTTCTGAGGTGAAAGAAACAGGTGCGGGTGAGGGATTTGACATGCTTGTCCAGGTGCATTGATTGGTCAAAAATGACTCCCAGGTTTCTGAGGTGCGTGCGCACGTTTTCTTTAAAAGCCCCCAGGTGCGTGGACACTCTGGAGGCGATGTTGTCGGCGGCTACGATCAGCACCTCGGACTTTGCAGCGTTGAGTTGAAGGAAGTTTCTCCCCATCCAGTTTTCAATGACGGAGAGACATTCCAGTAAAATTGTGAGTTTCCCCAAATTGTCGGGCTTGAAGGAGCAGTACAGCTGGATGTCGTCAGCGTAGCAGAGATACCTGGGAATTTGCTGATGAGAAAGGCCAGGGGGAGCATGTATAGACTGAAGAAAAATGGCGCAAGGACGGCACCTTGAGGCACGCCACATGAAAGGGCAGAGGAGACGGCCTTAAAAGGGCCCACAGCCACAGAGAAGCTTCTCTCCCTGAGGTAGGAGGCACACCAGTTTAAGGCGCTCCCAGATATGCCCACCCACTCCACTGTAAGTCTTGGCGCGAGTGTCTGCTCAACACCGGAAACCCTGAAATAGCGTCCGCCTGTCAAAGAGTCTCATTAGTCGCCTCCCAGATTGGCCAAAGTGCAGCCGCATTTTACTTCTGAAACCTATTACGTAAATAAAGTGGATGTGTGTGTTGTTGTGTGTGGTACTCACAGCGAGCTGGGCCGGCTCTGGCTCTGCCTGCTCTCCGGCTCCCCCTCCTGGCTGCTCAGGCTGTGTCTGGGGGTGCGGCCCTGGCTGCTGCTGTTGCTGCTGCTGCTGCTCGTACAGTTGGTGCTGACGGGCTGCTGCAGCTCGCCACCTGAGTTCACCACGCTGTTCCTCTTCTCACCTGCAGTGGGCAAGATGGGTTCACAAACTCTTTGGTGTCATCGTCCCAGTGTTGTAGTCAAGTCACTATAGCTCGAGTCCGAGTTGAGTCTCGAGTCCCCAGTGTTCGAGTCCGAGTCACCAAAGAAGAGTCCGAGTCGAGTTCCCATTACCTGAGTCCGAGTCTGAGTCCGGAAGGCTTTTGCACACCAAGTCCGTATTTTTCGTGTTGTGTCACTCTCATTCAGGCCCTGTTTACATGGCAATGCTCCTTGGATAAAACGGCAAACATTTTTAGCATTAGTGCCTTCCCTTTACAAGGCAACATCGTTCTTGGCCCGCAAAAAAAGTGAAAACAGGTCCCAGAGTGGAATTATTTGGTAACGTCGCCCCTACTGTCGCTGTGTAAAGTGGCGAAACGCAATTCAGGTGATGACACAGCCCCCCTTTGCCATGGAAGACAATGATATGATGGGGGCACGGTGGCTCAGTGGTAGAGCTGTCGCCTCACAGTCAGAAGGTCCTGAGTTCGATTCTCGCCTGGGACACTGTGGGCGCTGTGGTTGTGTTCCCCCCCATATCTTCAGTGCCCACTGCCCAGGTGGGGTATCTCGTCGTAAGGGCCATTCTCTCTGTGTGGAGTTTGCATGTTCTCCCCGTACCCCCCAACGGTGACGACAACATCCGAAGTTGGTCCCCGGGCGCTGTACGAGAAAGCGACCACTGCTCCTGGCCTGCCCCCCGGAGGAAAGGACATGCCTGGATGGGTTAAATGCAGAGGACACTTTTCACCGGCCACCGTCAGCATGAGTGTGTTGTGGCCGCATGCATGTATTGTGGTGTTCGTGTGACAATAAAAGACAGGCTTGTCCCGTTACGAGAGAGATAGACAATATGAGCATTCAACTAGCCCAATACAGCCTTATGGCAAGTTAATCACATTGGCATTCAACAAACATGATAATGATCTGCTAAAAACACACAATCTTTAAAGGCCGGCTTTACCGTGGGGAATATGAATATATATTAAATCTCACGCCCCTAAGGTTTTCGAATCCGTTGAAATTTTTGAAATTGGTTGTTTCCCGCCAGAGATATCAGCAGAAATCCACTCTGTGTGGAGGGGGGGGGGGGGGGGTGGTGGAGGGGAGGGGCGGGTGCGGGGACCCGAAATACTCCATTTCCCACAATGCACTGGGCTCGCGTGGCCTTCGTTTTCATGCCCACCCCTCAGGCATTTGGCTGATATCAAACTCCAGTAGGTGGCGGTAATGCACATATATGTTTGCCAACCGCCATAAAACTCAAAGAAGAAGAAAAAGAAGAAGGCTTCGACAATAAAAGATACAAAGAAGAAGAAATAAATCGAAAATAAAATTGCCTCCAAATTGCACCAAATGTAAACGGTAGTATATATGTCGGGAGATGTCTTCATAAAAAAAAATTCATGCATTTTAAGGCATTTTCGTAGGAGTTACGCGCATCTGATGTTGTAACTATTTTCTGTAAAAATGTGTAAAAATGGGTACATTGCTCAGCGTTGATTTCGTTACTTCAACTCACCTACTACTAGATGTAAAATTTGACGAGCTTTCCAATGCCGCCAGTCCCGTGTCTTTTGGTGCTTCCGTTCCAGAGATCTTGGCAAGGAGCTATGGAAAGCTAACCTAGCTACAGTATGCTATGCGGGTGGACAAGATGGCTGCCTTTTGCTTTTCGTCGAGAGCTCTGAAGGGGCGTGGAGGACCTCTAGAGGCGGGACCATGGCTCACAAGACTTGTAGTTCATAGGCCCTCGAGTTCCGCAAGCGGGGAGGGAAGCCGGGTGACGCGTAACGCGTCATCCGGCTTCCCTAAAAATGTGAGAGATGCCTGATAGGTCAGGCAGTGAAGCTCCAATTTCAAATAATTTCAACGGATTCTAAAACCTTAGGGGCGTGAGATTGATATATATTCATATTCCCCACGGTAAAGCCGTCCTTTAAAGGTCCTATTCGTAAGTTTTGCCAGAAAATAAATGTTCACAAAGTGTTTTCTATTACCAGTGAGTGAATGCGCCGTTACTTTCCGTAACGTAAAAATTGAGCCCAGCCACGTGTCTCTGCGTCCACCCATTGCAAAGATTTTCATGCTGGTCGCAGGTTATACTTTCGCGGCATATTTGGCGTATGTGGCGTTCTGCGTGTTCACGAGCCTGCCTCTTGTCCTCATGGCTCTGGCGGAAATATACCAACGAAGAAGAGGCTAACAGGAAGTGGCTAACGTTATATTCGTCGCTGGCTGCCAGCAAAAACCATCGACATATTATATCTCAATGACAAAAACAAACAACAACACAGACTCCAACAAAAAATCCACACAAAAATAAATAAATATTCATCTAGTGAAGCCCATCTGGCCAGACAGCAGCAATGTGACCGGCATCGGGGGGAAACTAGAGTCGGGACTGTGTTTTCGGTTCATGGAGGGACCTTGCTGCTTGTAGTTGCTGTAATGTGGTTTTGACCAGATAACGTTAGCTGCTTGCTAATGGATTTACCACCTGGTCAGAAACTCCGCTAGTAACATTACTGTCTTGTGTGGAGTAATGCAACAGTCGCAAATATACCATAACGTGATACCATAACGTTACTACCGTTATGCTTATGGTCATGGAACATTGTTTGACTGACTGCAGTTAGCTGCGGTGGTGAGACTGCCTAATATTATAACGTTAGCTTGATGCTATACGCAGCTAATAGATTTACATTCATAGAAATTACCACCAGCCCCACTAATAACATTATGGTCTTGTGTTGATAATGAATGCAACAATCGTAAATATGCCTAACGTTACTGTTATGCTTATGGAACATTGTTTGACAGTTCAGTTTGGTCAATTCCAGGTATTAGACGGTACCGGGGGACAAGGCTCTGACTGCAGTGAGACTGCACATTATTATAACGTTAGCTTGATGCTAATCGCGGCTAACTAATATTGATTTACATTTATAGAAATGACCACTCAGCTTCACCAATAACTTTACCGTCTTGTGTGGATAATGAATGTAACAGTCGTAAATATGCCTAACGTTACTGTTATTCTTATGGAACATTGTTTGACTGTTCAGTTTGGTCAATTCCAGGCATTACACGGTACCGTAAAATACAGGGGAAGCAGGGTAGTTCCTAACGTGAATATCCTTATCCATTTCCCCAAACATGCCACAATAACGTCCGATAATTCATCCAGAATCCTTCCTGGGCATCTCGAGGCTGATTTGACCGATAAATTGTCCAGGTTGGCGTTTTCAAGTGACTTTTATGAGTTAACGTTACAAAGCAACCAACAGTCTGCTGTTGCCAGGCAGCTGCTTGTGCGCGTTTGAGTATGGTGCCCACGCGTCAGCTCGTTCACATGCTGCCTGCAGTTACTCTAACGGCCACCGGTGTCAGTAATAGTTTGAATTTACGGATAGGACCTTTAAGTGACCGCTATTAACGTCGCACATATTAATTAATCACTCCTGCATTAAATAATTGAAGACAACTCATGGCCAGATACATTTCCTCATGTTCCAATTGTGCTGCAAAGAAAACAGGTCTTTTTTATGGGGCATTACTGGGTTTTTATTCTGTAATGGACCAAATCTGGAGCAGTTTATTACCATTCATGACTTCTCTGTCACTCCATCATGTGGAAAATTCATTTAAAGTTTACTCCTATAAAGCTAACTCAATCCCGTTAGAAATAGACAGAATACAGGAAGCTAGGCATTTTTACCTTCAAAATAAAAGCAGTAATTTATAACTGGGTAAATAAAAATGAGGGCCATCATCATGTTAAAATTGACTTTTAGTTGTCTGTGTTCTATATGTCTTCTGTGTATTTCGGATCACATCATAAAAATGTTGCCACATGCATCAATAAGGCTATTAGTTTATTTAAATGCCATTATTGTGAAGGTTTTAACCAGAAGTTTCAATGTTATTCTGGCTCACTTGATCAGACTGCAGGCAAATTGTTATCACAAACGCTGTGGAAAAATGCAAAATCAAAAGTGACAACACAAAGACAGTTTGCCGTTTTATGAAGAGACCATTGTCGTCGAAACATGGCCTTACACACTGACTCCGACACTTTTGTCTGTCATTAAAGTTTTTCACATCAGTCAATAGCCTTTTGCAATAAGCTGTTTGACCCGTCCGTGTTTTCAGATGACAGATTAAAAAAACGCATACGAAAAAAACAGACCGTGTGCAAAGACCTTTAGCCTGCTGAACCACATGTAGGTGGAACACACATGCCTGTTCTTGCATGAAATTGAATAATGGCATTGTGTCAATATAGCTATCAATATTGTATGCCAAATGACTAGGGCCTATATAAAAAAAAAATCAATATGATGAATTAACAAGTCCGACTTGACTCGACTCAACTACAACACTGTGTCGACCAGTAAATTGTCTCTTTGTCTGCGGTAGAAAGGTAATGTAACTTAGCGGCCACTTTGGCAGACCAGTTAGATTAGGACTAGTAACAGGATATTGTCCATTTCCACATCAGATATCTAGTCTAGAAAGACAATCAACACATTTCTTCCATTACTGTAGCCATGCTTGTACTGATGAATCCAACGAAGTAGAGACAGTCAAGGATCGTGGCGTTGTTTAAAAGGAACACAAGGACAATATCTGACACTGGGGACAACTGTTGCCAAAAGACTTATTCTGAAGGAATGGAAGTCCTCCTTTTCACCCTCTTTTCAGGTGTGGCTGATGGACATGATTTCTGTAATACAGATGGAGAGACTCAGGTCCCTGAGAACCAACTCGTTCAAAATGTTGTGATCTCATGCGCATTGTCTCTTGCAAGCACATAAGCACCTTGTGCGGCTGATAGCACCAAGTTGTAGGATAATGATGAATGTCGATGATGTATTTTTTTCTTTCTTTCTTTCTTTTCCTGTGTCTGAGCCTTTGCCTTGTTTGTATGTTCTATAAAAATGAAAAAAAAGTAACATAAGGACGACAAAACATATCCATTGTATCAGTCCGTGGGCATTTTTTTAAATGATTAATTAAAACTCTAAAATCTCACAATATAGTCACACACTTCCTTGAATCTATACACAAAAAGACAAAATAGCACTAAAAATACACAGGGTGGCATACCTCTATGAAAAAATCTATGTAAACTAATATTAGCTCTTGGGAGATGAGGCCATAAGGTTAATTTCTGATTCTGTCCACTGTGACACTGCCTTGTCTGTGTGTGTGTTGTGTCTGTTTCTGCATGTGTTTATTCGTGTTTGTGTGTGTGTACATGGGAATAGTGATTGTTTTGTGTCTCGTTACTTGGATGTTGTGTGTGCACTTGTCAGTGTATGTGAGCGTGTTTGTTTGTGCACTTGTGTGTTTGAGTGTCTGAGGCGGTGAAGTGTGTTGGTGCGTGCATACTTGTAGGTCTGCATCTGCTTTTGTCTGTGTGTTGTTTCCATGTCTCTTTAGCCGCTTTCAGACATGCCTTGGAACTCGGGAGTTATCTAGAGGACATCCGGATGGCGGTGTATGTATGAACACATTTTGGTGAGCTATGCGCGCTCCTGCGACCCTCCTACGCTCCGGCTGTGAGACTAAGGTCCAACACGTTCTCATTCCGAGCACGTAGCATATTGACGCTTTGTCCCGTCCCTTGTTACTAACATGGTACCCTTGAGCGACCCATGAAACGACTTGGGCTTTCCGACTAAACTCAATGTATACCCATGGAAGTCATCTTTGACGCTTATGGCAACTGCTCCCACATTAGTCAATATGCTACGCGCTCGGAGTGAGAATGGGTTGGGTCATACCTAGTCTAATGGGCGGATTGGTCCCCCTCCCCTCTAGAATGCTGTAAAGTACCTGAGCTAATAGTCAATGTGAATGAGCAAGTGCGCAAACATCATGCAGTTTCAGTTTTTCCAAATGAAGCTGGAGCTGCTCCATGTGTCGTCAGCCAACAGGCTACGTGTTGCTTGATTGAAACGCTGGGTTTGATCTATTTCTGCAAAGCTTCATGCAACAACACCACCTTCGAAATAGAGCATTTTTGGACATGAGGGTCATCCTGCTTCCCAGTATTGGACATCGCTAGGTAGGATATCTGGATCTGGTTGCGTTCATGATGCGCTGGTTTCACGTTTATTATACACAGCGTTTGTGAACGATACGTGCAGCAGAACCTCAAAATGTCAACACCAAATCCAAGCAGTGTCAAGTCAGTCAGTATGAAACGGAAACTTCCGGGTACAACCTTCGCAACAATGGCAATTAAATAAAGTAAATGCACGTGTAATGTTTTTGTGTGTGTGATCCGAAAGATACAGAAGAGAGATAACCTGGAAAAAGATCTGCTGCCTTCTAAGAGTCCATTTTAACCATTGATAGTATAATAGATCTGGATAAAGCAAGCTGATTGGGATTTAATAGCAGAAAATGAGGCTTGAATCTCCCGCTTCCTGTTCATCGTTGATTGATTGAATTGATTAATTCTACACAGAAGTACGGGGAGAGGGGGCGGCTGCCCCTAGCGGCTGCCAGGGGAGTTTCCAAATTTGCCCTGTTTCTCTTATCGCCGTAATGCATTATGGGTATAGTCTGCTACTTTGGCTAATGCTAGCGGCTAACGTTACTTACTTTACATTGCAGTAAAACGCCACTGAATGACCAAATTGATTTAACTTTTAACTATTTTGAGTAACACTGTTTCCATACGGACCACCAGCGTTGGTAAGTTGTTTATAACGTGACTATATTTATAACGTTTATAACGTACTCCGGTTTCTGGGCTGAATCCAATGGTCTGAATACAGAGAAGGCTTAAGGCTTTATCTAACGGTATAGATAACGTTAAATGGTCCGCCATGTTATGAACGTTAGATGTATGGTATCTACATAGTTACGTGTGTCTACTAACATTATTAAAATATCATAAAGTAACGCTATTTTCTGATAATTTGATAACTATTACTTGCTATCTGATGCCTTGCGGCACATTGTTGCCTCTACCAGTCGGAAGTATTACTGTTCTTATTATCCGATGTTTCTCATCAATTTTCCTCGAAATGGGGCTATAATTTAGAAAACGGAGCGCGTGAGAGCATGAAAAATACTTGAAATCGTTTTTTCAGACCATAAACTAATTTGAAAAGTGTTTATTTAAGACAGAAGTTGGCTCGTTTCCCATAGAGTTGAATGTATGTTCCTGCACCCCCCACTGGCCATTTGAAAGAATGCAATTTCCGCATAGGCTTCAAAAAGAGGGAGGCTGAATTGGGCACTGATTTTAACCCGTAGTGAGTCAACTGTTCTGTTTTTTTGTTTACCAAGTAATAAATAATAGATTTTATTTTGAAGGTAAAAACGTCTAGCTTCCTGTATTGTCTATATTTCTAGCAGGGTTGATGCATTTTAGGACTGAACTCTCGCCGCCACATCAGACTTGAGGAAATCGATGCATCTGGCCGTGAGTTAGGGTTGTTTAATTAATTAGCGTTATGCGCAAACGATTATATGCGCGGATGTTAGTGGGCAATTATCGCCCATTTTGTAGGCTATTTTTAGCAACTTGTTATCAGACTGCATGTCTGCTCGTTTGTTGAATGTGATTCATGTTGTGCCATTAAGGCTGGAGCCTAGACTGCTGTCTTCCATGCATGAAGTGCAGCTGTGTGGTCAGTCAGTCGTTATGCCCCAATTCCCCCCACCCCGCCCCCTCTACTTTACACCCGGAGGTGCTCCACATGTATGAAAGCAACATGCCTCATGTCTGAAAGGGTACACTTCACGTATTCAAGATTCAAGATTCAAGATTATTTTATTTATCCCAAGGGAAATTTGTCTTGGACATACATACGGCTGCTACATACAAAACAGTATCATCCAGGTCAAGCTCAGGGGAAGCAACCCTGACCTGATCCGGAGTTCATGTCTGAAAGTGACTTTTGTTTACATATGTTTGAGTGTTTGTTAGCATGTGTTGTATATTTGAGTGTTTGTGTGTTTGCATGATAGCACAGTGTTTTCCTCAGCTTGTCAGTTTACTACAGCAGTGTTTGGAAGGAGAGTTATTGATGACTTGTTATTCAGGCACTAAAGTCTCTCAGTATAAACAAATGGCATTGCAACACTTCCATCTGATTATCGAGGCTACAGTATAGATACAGGCAGTATCTCATCATAGACGTGTTCAATGAATCAATGTGGGGTAAATCCTCCCCTTCTTCCAATGCAGAAGTTAGCATTTAGCTTCTAGCCCAGCCCAGGCAGACAGGATCAGGGATTCAACCCGGGCAGTAAACGTAACATCTGAACAGACGTCTATGTACAGTACCTGCTTTTGAATCCGCAATCCTGTAGTGTAGAGCCGCAGCACCTTCCGCTGGTGAGTCAGCCCATTGAGATATATGGGGGGGGTTTACCCCACCATCTAGTCTCGCGCGCCAGCGGTAGTAACATTTTTGTGGGCGTTCCCACACAGAATGATTGTATCTATGCTACAAACTAGGTGCAAGAAACTATGGTACTCTATTTACCTGGGCGAGATGCCACAATATTAACCCTGTAAGGGAAACGCTGTGCTGGCAGCGTCCAGCTCACCTTTGAGGGAATGTGTGGGAGTGGGGAAGAGAGTGAGAGGTCTCTCGCTGCAGGATGGGACCTTGCTCTCCGTGCTCCTCCTCCTGGGGGGAAGGTTGAGCTGCAGATTGGTCGACCCGCTCGAACTCGGCATGTCCTTGAATATCTGCACACATGAGGAGACAGATGAGCTGAGCGGAGTTAGCTCAGCCATCCAAACAATCCAGATCAAATTTACAAGATGGAGACAACAAAATGGACTACTGTACAGCAGGGGTTTTCAAAGTCTGAGACTGTGAGCCTCCCCTCAGACGCTGACACTTGGACAGAGCCCCCCCCCCCCACCACCACCATCGTGATTATGTTATTTGATCCCATTTCCACTCAACAATTGAGCCAAGATAGTCTGGTATGTGTTGACACCAAATACAGAAAAACAGGTCTGTCTGAAAGCATGTATTTGTTTCTGACTCTGGGAAAGTGGGAAAACTACTATGAGGCGATGGCAGGTGTTTGCTCCTGGCTTTTTGTGACTTTGTTTTTCAGACTTCCCATGATACCTTTATACCCAAAGTTGTTTATTCGAGTGTTCAAGGTGCTTCAAATTTGTTATTTTTAACCAGCTTCATCCAAGCACTAAATTCACTGTTCTCAAGCCAGATATCATTGAACTTGCACTTACCCACCCAAGTTAACGTTGCCCACACAGTACATCAGGATACACTAGATGTGTTCCGATCAATTCTGACCATGCAGTACAGTTTGCATTAGTGGTTATTGGTTCCATGTTGTTATTTGGTTGCAGTTTTCTTACAGCGTGATCAATACAATTCAGCCTTTCTGTCAGAAAGGACAGTAATCATATGTTATAAGGATTAGTGATCTTTTTTAATTATACAGATGCAGACTGTCACAGTGCTCCTGTATTTCCAGGACACAGTAGTCGGGTTTCCATCCACCTGTTTTTATGCAAAATTTCATTTTGCGCAAAAAAGTTTTCACGCTTGAGGGAGGTGGAAAAGTCGGGTGTATCGATAAAAGGAAAATGTGATACGTGCAGTGGAAACAGATTAAAACATGACATGCCGTGTAGCAGCCTACATAATAGGGCTACACACGGTAAATAATGCCATGGTAAATACGCAGCACAATACCCGTCGTGGTAAACAGAAGAAGACTGGGATATTAACTCATTCATGGCCAGTTTAGGACTGCCAATATTTAGCACAGGCCAAAGATTTTCATAATTGTTGGTCATCTTTCAAGACCCACAGTAAATTATCTATTAGCACATAAGTGATTTGCAATACCTCAAAATTAAGATGTACGTCTCTGGGTTCACCAGAAAAAAAAAAGTGAGCTTTTAGCATGTTCTGTACTCTACTTATAGCCATTTATATACACCCTGTTTTCACCCAAAAGGTCTCTCTGAGAAGAAAAACAGGAGAAAAGGCAATTTTTGTAAAGGGCACAATCTCAGGCAGAACTCGCTCTCAATTCTTTTATTTTGAACTGTATTGACATCAGACATGTAAATATTATTCGTTATGACACAAATGACAAAAAAAAATATATATATATAATAATAATAATAATAATACATTAATCTTATATAGCGCTTTTCTAGATACTCAAAGTCGCTTTACAGGAAACACAGAAATAAATACTTTAATTTAGAAACATTCATGGAAAGTGGAGACAGTAGGTAGAGTGGAGTGAGGTTAGGAGGAGAAGGCGAGGTTGAAGAGGTGGGTCTTGAGGGCCTGTTTGAAGGATGTTATGGACTGAGATTGACGGATGAGGCTGGGGAGAGTGTTCCAGAGGGTGGGTGCGGCAACTGAGAAGGCCCTGTCGCCCCAGGTCCGGAGCTTGGTCCTGGGGATCGTCAAGCAGTTGGTGTCTCCGGACCTGAGGCTACGGGTAGGGACGTGGCGAGGCAGGAGATCAGAGAGGTAGGGGGGGGCCAGGTTGTTGAGGGCTTTGTACGTGATGAGTAGAATTTTGTAGTTGATCCTGTATTTGACTGGGAGCCAGTGGAGGTTATGGAGGACGGGAGTGATGTGGTCTCGGCGGCGGGTGGAGGTGAGGAGGCGGGCAGCGGAGTTCTGGACGTATTGGAGTTTGTTGATGATTTTGTGGGGGGAACCGTAGAGGATGCTATTGCAGTAATCGAGTCTGGATGAGAGTTTCAGCAGCGGGGAGGGATAGGGAGGGGCGGAGGCGGGCAATGTTCCGGAGGTGAAAGAAAGCAGTTTTGGTGATATGATTTGCATGGGGGAGGAGGGAGAGGGTGGGATCGAGGATGAGACCGAGGTTGCGGACATGGGCGGAGGGGGTGATGATGGAGCCGTCGATGGTGAGGGAGAAGTTCTGAGCAGAGCGGGTGAGGGACTTGGGGCCAATGATGAGTATTTCGGATTTATTGCAGTTTAGTTTGAGAAAGTTCTTTTGCATCCAGGTTTTTATGTCGCTGAGGCAGGCAGAGAGGGTGGAGTGGGTGGCTGGGGTGATGGTTTTGGAGGACAGGTAGAGTTGAGTATCATCGGCATAGCAGTGGAAACGGAGGCCGTGATGGCGGAGGATCTGACCGAGGGGGAGGATGTAGAGGATGAAGAGTAGGGGACCGAGTACTGAACCTTGGGGGACACCGTGAGTGACTGGGGCAGTGGAGGATTTGCAGTTGTTGGTGGAGATGAATTGGTGACGGTCAGAGAGGTATGAGGTGAGCCAGGAGAGGACGGTGCCGGTGATGCCAATGGAGTGCTGGAGGCGGGAGAGGAGGATGGAGTGATTGATGGTGTCGAAGGCAGCGGTGAGGTCAAGGAGGATGAGGATGGTGAGGGAGCCGGAGTCTGCGGAGAGGAGAATGTCGTTGGTGATTTTGAGGAGGGCGGTTTCGGTGCTGTGCTGTGTGCGGAAGCCGGACTGGAATATTTCATACAGGTTGTTGGTGTCAAGGTGGGATTTGATCTGTGATGCGATGACTCGTTCGAGGATTTTTGATAGAAAGGGGAGGTTGGAGATAGGGCGGAAGTTATTTGGGATGCTGGGGTCGAGGCCAGGTTTTTTCAGAAGGGGGGTGATGGAAGCAAGCTTGAGTGAGGGGGGAACGAAGCCTGTGGAGAGGGAGGTGTTGATGATGGTGGTGATGAGTGGGGAAAGTGAGGGGAGACAGTCCTTGACGAGGGAGGAGGGGATGGGGTCAAGGGCACAGGTTGTGGGTTTCATGTTGGAGACAAGGGAGGATAGATCGGATTCGGAGATGGGGTTGAATGAAGACAGTGGGTGGTTTGGAGGGGGGGGGTCGGTGGGGTGGAATCCGGGGGGGGCAGAGGGGGCGGAGGCGGCTAGAAGTGAGTGGATGTCGTCGATTTTTTTCTTGAAAAATGACAGGAAGGAGTTGCAGGTGCTGGTGGTGAAGGAGTTGCTGGTGGTGTCCATGGGTTTGAGCAGTTTGTTTATGGTGGAGAAAAGTGTTTTGGGGTTATTTGAGCCGGTGCGGATGATAGAGGAATAGTGGGAGGATCGTGCATGGTTGAGAGTTTCTTTATATTGTTGTTGGTGAAGTTTGTAGGCTTCCAGGTGAGTAGTGAGTCCGGTCTTTTTGGATAGGCGTTCAAGTTGGCGGCTTTTGGCTTTGAGGTGACGGAGTTCTTTGGTGTACCAGGGGGCGGAGTGGGTGAAGGAGACGGGCTTGGTTCTGACAGGGGCGATGGCATCAAGACAGGAGGAGAGTGTGTTATTATAGAAGTTGACCAGGTCAGTGGGGGAGACGTTTGGGGTGGGGATGGTGTTGGAGATGACGTTTGTTAGGGTGGTAGAAAAGGAGGAATGGCTGATGGATTTGAGGTTCCGGAAGGATATAATGCGTTGCTGTTTGGTGGGGGGAGGGGGGATGTTGATGTCCAGGGTGATAGCTAGGTGGTCAGAGATGGTGAGGTCGGTGGTGGAGAGGTTGCTGATGGAGATGCCGGAGGTGCAGACCAGGTCGAGGGTGTGTCCTTTGTTGTGGGTGGGGAAGTCAATGTGTTGGGTGATGTTGAAATAGTGTAGAATGTCCAGGAATTCAGTGGTATTCTGTGGTATATATATATATACACATGAAGTGCTTTTTTTTACATTCAACAATACAGTTTACTCAGTGTGAGTGAGTGTGCAGACAGACAGACAGACAGACAGACAGACAGACAGACACACAGACAGACAGACAGACAGACAGACAGACAGACACACACACCGACAGACAGACAGACAGACAGACAGACAGACAGACACACACACACACACACACGATCCCCCTTTTATCTTCGTTACATTGTTTCCGGGTCTGAGTACTGCTGGCGTCTGCTGCTGTGACTGCCGCTTCTGCCTTGTTAGCTGTTCGTGTGTTTATTTTGTTTTGTTCTGGTCCACCCGTCCTCGTCCATGTCTCCCTGTCCTATCCTCCCTGCTATTTGATCGTTCCCGTTTTCCCCTCGGCTATTCAACACGTCCTCACCGCCCTCTGGATTACCCGTCAAACTGATCGATCATTTCCTCATTCCTCCGATGATCAAACACATCTCTGGATTACTTTCTCCCGTTTTCTCCCGGCTGGCACACAGGAAGGCGACCAGCTCGTGCAGCGCGCCGAGGGGCGTTTCAATGGCGTTTCTCCTGTCTGCACAAGGAAGCGTTTATCCGTTTTCTGTTTTTCCTCCTGCTCAATTTCAAAACAACAGCTGCGGTATGTGTTTGTTCACGTGTTGTCGGCTTGTCTTAGATGCCATGGACCTGATACCATGTCACAGGCTGGGGAAGTGTTTGAACTACGCGCTGCACTAATAAAAACAAAAACACGTCAAACACGTCATTGGCTGGGAGGGCTATTCCTGATAACACGTCAAAGACGTCTTTGGCCATGAATGAGTTAACTCTAAGGCGACTCACTTCTAGAATTGAATGAAATTGTATTCATTACTATCTGCTTTATCTAGCAACTAACTGATCAGCAGAGGCAGACAGCCTCAAACACAAGGTGATTGACAGCTCTATAATTTGCATAATAGCAGCGGATGGAAACACGAATTATTTTGCATTTTATTTTGCAGACTTTCTGAAAATTTGATAAAAATTTGCAATACCTTTTGGATGGAAACCCAACTACTGTGATGTCAGACTGTCACAGTTCTCCTGTGTCTCCAGGTTATGGTTCACACATAATGGTGGGTGGGTTAATTGTTGTTTTTATGAACAATTGTGCAAACCATAACAAAGCCGGGGGAGGCATTTGATATATTTTGCAAATCCTCTTCCACCCCACTTCACACACGCACACGCACACACACACACGCACACACAGCAGCGCTCACCCTCTCATGGTTGTCTATGAGGATCTCCACCACGATGTTTTGGAACTTGATGTCCATGATGGCTGCCACCGTCTCCTCCTGCGGCCGCAGCAGCGTGGGCCCAAACACCACACCCAGGTTAGCCACCGTCATCAGGTTCTGCTGATGATGACTGGCCACACTGAGAGAGAGAGACAGAGGGAGAGAGAGACAGAGAGAGAGAGAGACAGAGAGAGAGCGAGACAGAAAGAATGACACAATTACTTGTAAGATAGATAGTTCTGTTTATTGTATTATCTGAACGCTCATCCTTGATTTGACTTTGTTGTGTTTTAGTAATGTATTCACTATTTACTCTCTGCTGTTACATGAATTGTAGTCTCGATGCCAGACCCATGAGAGTTCTTACGTTGATACACTACGTTACTGCATGCTGCAGAGCTCTCTCTGGGTCTGGGACACTTTCCCTCAGAGTGCTGGTTATGGGAGGGAACCATTCACTTGGCCAGTCATATGCCAGTGATGACTTCAGTCCTCTCCAATCAGTAACGACTTTGCGATCAGACAACACGGGAGGCGCAGCCCATTTGCTCTCTCATCGGTGCTACGACCTGTCACTCATTCAATTTCAACCCGCCTTCAAAACCAGCAGTGGCTGTTAACTGGCACAGACTCACTTATGTAGTTTGCGGAGCGCAGCAATTCAACGTAATATTTGAGTCTGGGGAGAGACTACATGAATTGTGTCTTTTTTTACTTCATTGTTCTTAAACGCTTCGAAATGAAGAGTGGCAGAGGCAGAGTAGGGTGGGCTACCCCTGCCATCCTGCATTTCGGAAATTTGTATAATGTGACACGCCCCCGGCCGCAACTCGGATAGATAGACGTATGTCCTTGCATTGTTTTTGAGATGACCTGGGGAAGCGCTGTAGTCAGGAGGACATGGGCTCAGAGCTAGAACATGGCTATTAGCTAATAGCTGTTAGCTGTGAGCTAACGTGTTTTGTGTAGCAATAAAACGCCACTGAATGACCAGTTTGATATAATGGTCATTACCAGTTCGAGTCATGCTCTTTCCATAAAGCGCACCAGATTTGATATATGTTGGCTAGTTGCTGATCTCTAAGAAGGAGACTCTTTCTCCCTTTGTCCACTTTGACACTTCTTGTCTTTTTCTTTCCCATCTCCATCCACCTCCCTCATCTCCTCTCCTCTCTTCCTCAGGCCCACCTACTTAGCCATCACTACTGAGTGACATCATAGTTGTCATAGGCTAGCCAACGTTTGTCCTATCACTGGAGTGGACGTCCACGCTACGCACGCGCGAGACCTCTAGGCCCACCCACCCACTTAGCCATTACATCACTGATGGCATCATTGAGACCCAACCACTTAGCATCACAACTGTCTGATGACATCACATCAGATCTCTAAGCCCACCCACTCGCAACTGTCTGATGACGTCACTGAGGCCCACCCACTTAGCCATCACGACTGTCTGATGACATCACTGAGGCCCACCCACTTAGCCATCACAACTGTCTGATGACGTCACTGAGGCCCACCCACTTAGCCATCACAACTGTCTGATGACCTCACTGAGGCCCACCCACTTAGCCATCACAACTGTCTGATGACGTCACTGAGGCCCACCCACTTAGCCATCACAACTGTCTGATGACCTCACTGAGGCCCACCCACTTAGCCATCACAACTGTCTGATGACGTCACTGAGGCCCACCCACTTAGCCATCACGACTGTCTGATGACCTCACTGAGGCCCACCCACTTAGCCATCACAACTGTCTGATGACCTCACTGAGGCCCACCCACTTAGCCATCACAACTGTCTGATGACCTCACTGAGGCCCACCCACTTAGCCATCACAACTGTCTGATGACCTCACTGAGGCCCACCCACTTAGCCATCACAATTGTCTGATGACGTCACTGAGGCCCACCCACTTAGCCATCACAACTGTCTGATGACCTCACTGAGGCCCACCCACTTAGCCATCACAATTGTCTGATGACGTCACAGATTTTTTCCAGATTACAATGTGTGACACATCATTTGAAAGCTTACAATCTGCACTTTCATAATCTGTAAAGAAAATAAAAAATGACCTTGGCCTACTTGTGGGTCGAACTACCAGCGGCTGTCACATAATGTGGTCGCAGCAATTGCAAATTTGCGCTTGTTTTGTTGTTTGTCATTGTATAGATGTTTTTTTTGTAGCGTAGTATTTATTTATTTTTATTTATTTAATTAGTTATAACGTGTTAAGAATTGAATTGGATTGACAGAGAGACTGTGAACCTGACATTCCACCTAAGCCAGTGATGAAGACTTTATAGCAGATATGTATTGTCTATGCAGGTGAAGAGGTTGCACTCTGTATACCTGCATACGTCCTTGACTACATGCTGCGACTGTCTGGAACAGAAGTGTAAACCCGGCTACATCCCATTAGTTACACATTATATCATGTGGCTGCTGCCTAAGAAAGGCCGCTAAAGCCAGAGGGCTTAGAAGCAGCTTTAGAGTGAAATACAATGATACTCGACCGCATTTGAAGAAGAATGACACATAAGCCAACAGTGTCATGGCCTGCTTGTTCCCTATAGGCTGTGGCAGCTTGTGGTTATCTAAGCACCAGACCGGCCACCAGCTGTGGCCCTGTCTATGCATTGCTGTCTACACACAACACTACTGTATGTGCACAAAAGCCCACAACGCTGAGGCAAACAAGTGAAAGAATCTTCAAATGTTGGGAAAGAAGTGGGCTGAAAAAGAGAGAGAGAAGCCATCAACAGGAGTGCATCACCTATGAAACCACTGACCAGGTCGCCGCTAATGATTACAACTGATTTGTTGCACTGTAAAGACATTTATGACATAAAGAAATCCTGTCCCAGTTGTTGCTCCACCCTCTGCTGATCTGGGGAGAGTTGTAGACTAGTGCATGCTTCCTCTGGTACATGTGCAGTTATTTTCACCTGACAGTGAGGTGTTTCACCGGCAGGCAGGGCCCGAAATTAACTTTTTGACCCACCGGCCAGTGGCGGGTAGATGGAAAAAATCTACGCGCCAAGCATATTTCTTATCGGCCAAAAAAAAAGCGCATTTTTGTGTCACATATATCCATATATATCCATTTTTTCAGTACATTTCAAGTAGATAAGGTATTACGTTGAAGAATACACACTTAAATAAGAGGCCAGAGTAAAATTTGAAGCAAATTATTTTAATATATTGATTGATGATTGATTAATCAATACATGTCAAGTCAATCTTATCACTACATGTCAAGTCAATCTTGAGCTTAAATTGTTGTAAAAAAAAGAACGCAGCTAAAAGTAATAACTGCGACAGTCTCAGTGCACAGCGCACAACTTGGGCTACGGACCTTTCTCCCACTCCACACCTGGCACCTGCGTTAGCTCTCCTGCACTCGTTCCCGGCTTTATTGGTGGTAAGCATTTTGATTAATCTCCTCATCATACGAGCTCGGCAACAAGCGCGAGCGATTGATTCATTGATTGATTCGCCCGATGTAGGCTGTCAATTTAGCAGAGGTTAAAAGACGCTTTTTACCTCCGCTAAAGTGACGACTGCATTCCATTCCAGACTGAGTCATGTTTGGTAGCCTATACGGCAGAGCCATGTGAAACAGTCTCACAAAGCACTCGTGTTAGCCAGCTGTGCACCAAAACACACATGATAACTAGCCTATTATCTCCTCATATATACTGTATCATACGAGTGTCGGCAACAAGTGCGAGCGATTGATTCGATCATTGATTGATTCGCCCGACGTTAGGCTGTCAATTTACCTCCGCTAAATTGACGACTGCATTTCATTCCAGAGTCACGTTTGGTAGCCTATACGGGAGAGCCAGAATGAAACAGCCTCAGGAAGCACTCATGTTATACTACCGCACTGAACTAACGTTAGACTGCTTCCTTGTATATTGTGCGCTGGGATCAGCGCTCCCCAGCGCACTCCCAGCATTTAACAGTCGGAAAAAGACGCTAGGTGGACACATTGGCGGGCTCTAATTTCGGGCCCTGCCAGCAGGATGTACGTGGGAGGACTCATACCCTTAATCCGGCTTCCCACCTGCAGATAAGGCCAATTGTGCCTGTATGGACGCCCGACCAAGCCGCAGGTCACACAGGGGTTCAAACCTGCGACCCTCGTGTTGGTAGGCAGGGAATCTACCGCTGCACTACCACAACACCCGATGCTGCTACCTTTTGGGGCAAGATGAAACCGAATTTTACTACAGGGATCAATAAAGTCATAGTCTCATAGATTTATGATTACTGTTATTGTCTCTTTCCCTTGAAGGGCCAAAGCAGGAAATAGATTTGACTTGAATGCGGCTAGATGGGTTTCTATTTACACGCCGCCTTAAATGCATGTGGTCAACAGATTACACACATAGTGCTAATCCTCCTCGGGAATGCAGGACAACAGCAATCAGGCTGAAGGGTTTTCCAGCAATGTTACAGTACGTAGATGTGGAATACTCAACCCCTGCAGAACGTAGCGATGTTATGTAGATGTGGAATACTCAACCCCTGCAGAACGTAGTGATGTTACGTAGATGTGGAATACTCAACCCCTGCAGAACGTAGCGATGTTACGTAGATGTGGAATACTCAACCCCTGCAGAACGTAGCGATGTTACGTAGATGTGGAATACTCAACCCCTGCAGAACGTAGCGATGTTACGTAGATGTGGAATACTCAACCCCTGCAGAACGTAGCGATGTTACGTAGATGTGGAATACTCAACCCCTGCAGAACGTAGTGATGTTACGTAGATGTGGAATACTCAACCCCTGCAGAACGTAGCGATGTTACGTAGATGTGGAATACTCAACCCCTGCAGAACGTAGCGATGTTATGTAGATGTGGAATACTCAACCCCTGCAGAACGTAGCGATGTTACGTAGATGTGGAATACTCAACCCCTGCAGAACGTAGTGATGTTACGTAGATGTGGAATACTCAACCCCTGCAGAACGTAGCGATGTTACGTAGATGTGGAATACTCAACCCCTGCAGAACGTAGCGATGTTACGTAGATGTGGAATACGCAACCCCTGCAGAATGCAGCGATGTTATGTAGATGTGGAATACTCAACCCCTGCAGAACGTAGCGATGTTACGTAGATGTGGAATACGCAACCCCTGCAGAATGCAGCGATGTTATGTAGATGTGGAATATTCAACCCCTGCAGAACGTAGTGATGTTACGTAGATGTGGAATACTCAACCCCTGCAGAACGTAGTGATGTTACGTAGATGTGGAATACTCAACCCCTGCAGAACGTAGTGATGTTACGTAGATGTGGAATACTCAACCCCTGCAGAACGTAGTGATGTTACGTAGATGTGGAATATTCAACCCCTGCAGAACGTAGTGATGTTACGTAGATGTGGAATACTCAACCCCTGCAGAACGTAGCGATGTTACGTAGATGTGGAATACTCAACCCCTGCAGAACGTAGCGATGTTATGTAGATGTGGAATACTCAACCCCTGCAGAACGTAGCGATGTTACGTAGATGTGGAATACTCAACCCCTGCAGAACGTAGTGATGTTACGTAGATGTGGAATACTCAACCCCTGCAGAACGTAGCGATGTTACGTAGATGTGGAATACTCAACCCCTGCAGAACGTAGCGATGTTACGTAGATGTGGAATACGCAACCCCTGCAGAATGCAGCGATGTTATGTAGATGTGGAATACTCAACCCCTGCAGAACGTAGCGATGTTACGTAGATGTGGAATACGCAACCCCTGCAGAATGCAGCGATGTTATGTAGATGTGGAATATTCAACCCCTGCAGAACGTAGTGATGTTACGTAGATGTGGAATACTCAACCCCTGCAGAACGTAGTGATGTTACGTAGATGTGGAATACTCAACCCCTGCAGAACGTAGTGATGTTACGTAGATGTGGAATACTCAACCCCTGCAGAACGTAGTGATGTTACGTAGATGTGGAATATTCAACCCCTGCAGAACGTAGCGATGTTACGTAGATGTGGAATATTCAACCCCTGCAGAACATATACAATGTTACGTAGATGTGGAATACTCAACCCCTGCAGAACGTAGTGATGTTACGTAGATGTGGAATATTCAACCCCTGCAGAACATATACAATGTTACGTAGATGTGGAATATTCAACCCCTGCAGAACGTAGCGATGTTACGTAGATGTGGAATATTCAACCCCTGCAGAACATATACAATGTTACGTAGATGTGGAATATTCAACCCCTGCAGAACGTATACAATGTTACGTAGATGTGGAATACTCAACCCCTGCAGAACGTAGCAATGTTACGTAGATGTGGAATATTCAACCCCTGCAGAACGTATGAGATTGTAATCGTTCTGATGGGGAAAGAGAGCAAAACCTGTTCCTCCCTCCAGAGGAGAGGCGAGGAGAGCAGAGGAGAGGAGGAAAGGTACCCTCACTAAGTACTACTGAATCACTACACAAAACATGTTGACATAGTAGTGGCTATGTAGTGACATGTAGGAATGTTGCAGTGAATCTGTAGTTCAGAGGTTGTCACAGTGGGAGGTGGGCCTCCCCGGTGGGGGACAGACCTGTATTACAGTAGGCTGAAGTATGTCAAACAAGATCAGGCTGTAAAAAATGAATAAAAAGCATGCACACTGCGTGGGCTCCAGTTTCAGTGTTTTTATTTTAACACCCAAAAAGTGACGTTTCGAGCGTCAAGCTCTTCATCAGACTCAAGATCAGGCTACCTTGGCCCAATTGTTGACTGTCTAGGATCAAATAAGACAAGCACGATCCCATAGGCAGGAATTGAGGGAAACTAAACAATTAAACTGGGGAGTATCTGTGTGGAGGCCCGGAGGCTCAGTCTTTAAAAAGGCTTGCTGTAGTTTATACACTACTCGACACACCAGCAGAGGCAATTTTCAATAGTAATTCACAAATGTGTATAAACAAAATAAATTCAATTTAACCCTACACATACAGATGATGTAGTAATTCAATGCGGATTGTGAAGGCATACAGTAGTAAATGTGTAAGCATTGTGTAGTAATTCAATAATAAATATGAAGGAATGAGTAGTTCTATGTAGTAATTTCCTAAAAACAAAATAATGAGACAGAAGTAATTAAGTAATAATCATGCAGTGATTTAAATAGTTATTATGTAGCAATCATCAGTAGTCATACATCCCAAAACTCTACTCATTACTATTGGAATTAAGTTAAGGTGTTTTGGATCCCCAGTAGCTATTAGCTATTAAGGGAACAGCTATTATTCCCAGGATCTACATAACAACCCAGGCCAGGACAATCATTTAATAATTAAATCCACCTGAGCCTGAATAAAATTAGTAAAATGCTATTTCAATCATGAGAGACCGGTCGGTAAGGTTTAACAAGAGACTTTATTTAGCAAATGGCATGCATGGCAAGTACCTTTGGCGTATGACTCCCTTGTAAGATGGCACTCCTCTTTAGGTGAGAGGGCAGCATCTATTTGGGCTAGAAGAGAGAATCCCCCCCCCCCCCCCCCCCGTGGGGGATTCTTCGGGAGTCAAGACTCGTTGGTGGTGGACTGGGGAGGTGGGTGGAGTGAAATGACGCTTCAGCGGATGGTTTCAGGGGGAATGAACAGCAGCGATACCAGCTGCTGCTATGATCCGCCAGAGTGGGGGGAGACGTAGGACCCTTGCTATATATACTAGGATAAACTGACGATGACTGACGTCATGACTGACATCATGAACTGAGGACAACTGACGTCACGCTTGGGCTTGACTGACATCACGGGCTGATCAGGTAATACAATATGCTGGCCTCTCTCTCAGCTTGAAATTTGGTATGGAAACCTCACTTATTTGGATGAGACTATTGTGTTGGCCTCCATTAATCTTGGTCTATGACAAATCTCCATTGGAGTGGTATCCCTCTATAAATACTGAATCAAAACACTGAAATATAGGTTTGGAACATTGAAGGTATATAAATATGGACATCATGTCAGCTATCAGAAAGTGAAGCAAAAACATCTTGATCGCCTTCTGCTGGCTGGCTGCAGTATAGGTCAAATCCTGCCCCTCCATGGTAGCAGACGGAGCATGAACCAAGCTAAATAAATCAAAGTGCACGTCAAATACATTTTTCCCAAAGATGATTTGTGTCATTTTAGGTAGTTCTTATCACACTGATGTAGTTTCAAGTGCAAATTTTTCTGATAAGTTTGTTTTTGAATAGTTAATTTACAATATAAAATGGGCTGATTGACAGCTGTGACAGCCACTCTCAAACCTCCGTCAGATGGCGGCACAGCTGAGGGGGCTCAGCCCAAATCTACCGCACAGACTCCAATCCCAAATGAGGTCAAACAAGCAAGATGGCAGCTCGCTGAAATATATGTTGGCTTCACTTTTGCATAGCAGTAGGAAGTGGAGACGCATCCATATATTATGTCAATGGTTTGGTAGGTATTCCAAATCAATGTCAATGATGTGATAAAAAAAAAGATACAAATTTTATTTCCCCCCTTTCAATGATGCCTTCGTCCTAAGATTGAATTGCTAAAACTGAATTGCTTTCAGAGCTCAGCAGCCACTGGCTTCACCTGTGAACTTTGAAAACTACATGCATGCGTGCGTGTGTGTGTGTGTGTGTGTGTGTGTGTGTATGCATGCATGCGTGTGTGTGTGTGTGTGTGTGTGTGTGCGTGCATGCGTGTTAGCCTCATATTTAGACATACGTGGCCAAGTGCTTGATCAGCAGCTCCAGCATCTGCCTGTTCTTCTCAGGCAGCCGGTGCACGATAGCATGGATCTCTGTCACCCTGGCCTGTGGGGTGTCTAGCTCTGACAGAGAGAGAGAGAGAGACAAGAGAGAAAGACAGAGAGAGAGACAAGAGAGAAAGAGACAGGAGAGAGAGAGTAAGAGACAAAGAGAGAGAGACACACACAGAGAGAGAGAGAGAGAGAGAGAGAGAGAGAGAGAGAGAGAAACAGACGGAGAGAAGGAAATGAAAAGAAGAAGGGAGGGAAGGAGACAGGTTTTGGTCAGTTGGGTGACTGTTGAACTCTACTGCAAAGTGGCACAGCAGTATTTTCTGTGACAAAGAGGTGCAGTAGGGCTGAACGCACGCACGCACGCACGCACGCACGCACGCACACACACACACACACACACACACACACACACACACACACACACACACACACACACACACACACACACACACACATATATATATACTGTATATATGTATTTTCTTTTTCAAAATCACAATATGGCCTGTCCTACAGCAATTTTCAAATTGCAGGGGGTCGAAGAAGCAGAAGACTGGTCAACCGACCTTCATACGGCATACAGTATACCAGATGAAGGCCAGATGCAGGTCGGTTGACCTTCATATGACGCACAGTATGCCAGATGAAGGTCATATGAAGGTCGGTTGACCTTCATCTGGCATACTGTACGTCATATGAAGGTCGTTTCATAAAAGGCCGTTTCATAAAAGACTTGCAAAAGTGAAGTCCGTGTACGGGAGTCTTCTGTCTCTTCGACTTGTCCTGCTTCTCTGACACACCTGACGCACACGGTGGTGCAGAGACCACTTCTCAAATTGCAGGAGGTGCAATATTATTGAAAGTGTAAATGTACTCTATGTCAAAATACCATTGTAAATTAAATATTGTCACACTGCAGAGGTATCCTGGCCTACAAATCATATTCTACAGACTTAAGAAAAAAATCTTTCTTTGATACAGATCCCCGCAAAAAATCACACCAATCATTTTAATGTTTTTCAATGCAAATGAGAATAACAATGATAATAAATGAAAAGTATCATTCCCTCTGATATTGCAAATTATATCGCAATTGCAAAATCAGTCAAAATAATTACAATTATATATATATATATCCCCCCCAAATTAATTAAACCATAGTAGGCAGACAGACATGCTGGTGATGAATGAGTCTATAAGTTAGTGGCACAGAGCCAGTCGATAGAGAGACGACAGCAGACAGACTCTAGATCAGGGGTGGGCAACAATTTTTCATGGGGGGCCACATGAGAAACCCAGATTGTTGCCGGGGGCCGAACAAATATTGTCATGCTAACCCATGGATTTTTGCTGAGGGCTGAACGGCGCCAGCGCGAAAAATTTGGGGCATTTGAAGCCAGGTTTAGAGGAATAAATCATTTTAATTTAACAGTTGTGATGTCATTATTCAGTCTTAACTACCAATATTTGATCCTTTTCTCACTCACTCCTACAGTATGTCACCACCTGCTCGCCCTGCAGGGCTTAATTAAATTAACTTTTTTCACCACCTGCCAATATGGCTGCTAGATTTTAAAGTTACCAGCCAATTAGAATTTCCACTAGCCAAAATGTTTTTCTTGAAATAAACCAGAATATGAGTGGGTTAATTTAAGCATAAGTATCAGTAAGTGGCCCGGGATTCTCAAAGCCTGTGTTGAGGGTCACACGGACAAAAATGCACTCTTGAAGCTAAATAAATCCAAAACCAACAAGTTAATTATTTACATTTTTACTTCATTGTAGAACAGTCATTTCTTACACATGAGATTACTTTTAGCCTTTTAGTCATGAAGATTATTGAAAGATATTCCATATTCCAGACTGAAATGTTATAACAGAAGTGGAGTATTGGCCAGAATGACATGAACATTTGGACATTTATTCAGCAGGTATCTTGTATGTTGCGTTCAGGTGCACTGTAAAAAAAAACACACACAAGCCCCCCTACGCCGCACACACACACACACACACACACACACACACACACACACACACACACGAGCATGTGACCGGAGCGGGGGGATTTTGGCTTGAGCGGGGAGTGGGGACCAGAGCGGTACCGGAGCGAAAGTTGGAGCGGCACCGATCACCCGCTCAGTACCGCTCAGTCCCGCTCCAGTTTCGATCACAACATGTTCGAACCAGAATGCATCGGTGCGTGGCCATGTGCACGCCCACTATATTCTTGCCAGCTGCTGCGAGACGAGAAGGAAGAGAAATGAACATGCAGCCCCCCATCGACTCTGCTGAGCTCATGTTATTTGTAGTGAGCAATGCCCATTGCCCAGGCGTTTAAACGCAAATTAAAACACCCTGGCCTTTTTATCTCTTTTATTCTTTTGAGCGGAGCTGAGCGGTGAGTGCGAGCGGATGAAATCTGTATTGAGCGGGGAGCAGAGCGGTCTTGAGCGGGTGGAAAGGACCGCTCCGGGAGCGAGGAGCGGTAATTATCACCGGGGGGGTTACTTAATGGGGCTTTAAAAATAAACCTGTTGCTTGCTTCATGGTGAAAATATTAGGACCTCTGTATTTAAGATATTTTAATACTTTTTTTAATACCTTAAATTTAGATCATTTGTTTTTCCAACCTACTGACACACACACACACACACACACACACACACACACACACACACACACACACACACACACACACACACACACACACACACACACACACACACACACACACACACACACACACACACACACACACACACACACACACACAGCTCGTATAAAGAAACAGCAGTCAGTAGCTATGGTGCCGAGACACAGCAAGCTTCCAACAGGCTGAAGTCATTCACCATCACAGCCTCCACCTCATCCATCTCTGCAAACATCTCACCTCTCATTTCACTGCTCACTTCATCATAGAAACTCTTTTATTCCCACTATTTCTCAACAAGTCAAAACCAAATCCAAAATCACACGCACACACAGAGACCATGGAGACAGCTGTAAGACACACAGAGACCATGGAGACAGCTGTAAGACACACAGAGACCATGGAGACAGCTGCAAGACACACAGAGACCATGGAGACAGCTGTAAGACACACAGAGACCATGGAGACAGCTGCAAGACACACAGAGACCATGGAGACAGCTGCAAGACACACAGAGACCATGGAGACAGCTGTAAGACACACAGAGACCATGGAGACAGCTGTAAGACACACAGAGACCATGGAGACAGCTGTAAGACACACAGAGACCATGGAGACAGCTGTAAGACACACAGAGACCATGGAGACAGCTGTAAGACACACAGAGACCATGGAGACAGCTGTAAGACACACAGAGACCATGGAGACAGCTGTAAGACACACAGAGACCATGGAGACAGCTGTAAGACACACAGAGACCATGGAGACAGCTGCAAGACACACAGAGACCATGGAGACAGCTGTAAGACACACAGAGACCATGGAGACAGCTGCAAGACACACAGAGACCATGGAGACAGCTGTAAGACACACAGAGACCATGGAGACAGCTGTAAGACACACAGAGACCATGGAGACAGCTGTAAGACTATAATGCAGTGACCAACGTGACAGTAAAGAGTCAGGGTTCTCACTTCATCCAAAATTCACTATATGCACTACATGCTTTTGCAATCAAAGGCATGTTAGCAAAAGCACATATCCACCCACACACAGTATGTATTATGTATGCACACACACACACACACACACAGTACTGTATGTATTATGTATGCACACACACACACAGCGTGCACACACACACACAGTATGTATTATGTATGCACACACAAAGCGTGCGCGCGCACACACACACACACACACACACACACACACACACACAGTATGTATTATGTATGCACACACACAGCGCATGCACACAAACACATAGACATTTATTTTCATATACATATTTTATAAATCTATACCTTTATCCACATGACAACACTAGCAAAACACAAACACACACTCACCCACCCCGCACACCCACCCACCCACCCAACCACACTCTCACTTCTCTTCTCCTGCCAAGACCACACCAAGCCTTAAAGCCCCACCTGGTGGTCAGGGCAGGTAAGGCAGGATAACCTCGCAGTGATGGATAATCAACCATCCCTTGTCATTTAGTGAATGGGACAAACAGCAGGACAGGGAGATGTGACAAACAGCAGGACAGGGAGATGCGACAAGTCTCCTCTATCTTCACTTCTCGCAGGTTGTTTGACTTTACCTGACTTTTAACTGTCTCAACCCTTTATGACAGGTGAGAAGGAAAAGACAGAATAGCTGTGGGGAGGAGACAGAGGGGTGGAGATGTAGAAATAATGGACAGATGGAATTATTATAAAATATATATATAATAACAAAATAATGAGTACATTTCTATTGAATCTATTCCCTCCCAAATTCACTCAAATTCCAAGTGGTTCTTGGTTAGGAGAAAACAGTGATGCTTGTTGCCAGGAAGGCAGGATGAGGGCATCTTGAATCTTGACCCTTATCACAGGTTTTACAGAATTCCACTGAATTAAATTAAATATACTTTGAAACCTGAAATTCCAATTTAGTTTCATGTATTTTTTTTTTATTCAAATTCAAATTCCTCGGTTGAATTGGAATTGATCAGTCATCCAACTAGAGATGCGCGGATGAGCTTTTATGCCATCCTAATCCGCGCGTATGCATGAACCGTCCGCCCGCCATAAATCCGCGCAAATTATTTCATACTATTTATAGATCCGCGCCCGCCATGCACCTGACGCTATAAACGCTAGAAAACGCTATAAAAGGAGCGAACTTACGGCTTCTGCTGCCGTTGGGGCGATCGCTGCAGTCCAAGACTCCAAATAAACTTCCATGCTGTATTATGTCCAGTCCACCACTTGCCCTCATGTAGTTTACTTGGCTAACGCTATAGCTTTAAGTTTAGTTTACTTGATTGCCTCATTGTATGGGAAAATGCGAACGCATCTTCTCTTCAAACACATCTTCAGCGGAGACTCCTGTTTGAGGGTGACATCATTGACCATATATGGACGAAAAGTGGAGCCTAGCTAGCACATGGCTATTGTTTGGTTTACGGCCGTGGGTCCTTTGGGGGATCTACAATAGGCGACTAAGAATGTGCCTGACGAAAAATGTAGCTTAAAATATGTTCATAGACTAGAGAACGTAATTAATATTATTTTTCCTCATTAATGATACATGGTTTCAACCGCCCGCAACCCATCCGCTATTAATCAGAATGTTTATTTTTATGATCCGGCCCGCCAGCGGGGCGGGATATCCGCGGTCAGCGCGGTTATAACTGTGGCCCGCGCATCACTACTCCCAACTGTCTGTCCTTGGTTAACAAGATTCAGTGGGAGTAAGAGCTGATTCAAGCTGAATGAAAAAAAAAAAAAAAAGATTCCTTCTCAAACTTACTAGCTACATGTTACTTATTCCTTCTCAAACTACTTCCTACATGGTGCTACTCTAGTCTATCAAAATATCTTAGCTGTCATTGATTGTGTTGCATAGTTGTTTTCTGTACTGTTGACAAAATGTGATATTGTAAGTCGCTTTGCGTCTGCTAAATGACGTAATGATACAGGCCCAGATGTCCATCCTCTCCTGACTTCCTTGCTGCGTTTCATCTGGACTGTGACTGGTGGGCATCCTGTTTTGACAGACTGTTTTAAAAGAAGCCCTGGTGGCTTAGTTAGTTGAACAGGGAGATGAGGCCGCCGAGGGAGAATTGACTGAGACAATACTGAGTAGGGCTGACCCAAAAAGAATCACGCTTCGAAGCTTCAATCGTTGCCATGGTAAACAACGCTCAACTCAGCAATTGACGCTCGGAGAAGTCCGCTAACCTTACGTTGAGCTCACCTGAATAAATTAATAACATTTCGTGGCAAATAATATCCGCACTCCGTGTCTAACGCTACAGTACTTTGACGGCTGCGTCGGACTGAGAGCAGTTGGATGAAAATCGACCATCAGCACAGATGAGGAGCTTTTTGACAGAAATATATAAGCCTAGAAGTCAAGTCAAGTCAAGTTTATTTGTATAGCACATTTCATACACAGAGGCAATTCAAAGTGCTTCACATAAAATGGTTGACAGGAAAAGAAAAGAAAAGAAGAGAATATTTAAAAGCATCACAACAAAACTTTAAAAAAGAGTATAAAAAGTGCATTAAAGGATGGCTTTACCGATAACCAACCCACTTTGTATTATATAATCTCGGTATAAGCACATGGGCAGTGTTTACCTTCTCTCTGTGTTTTCGTCATGGAGAAAAATCCTTCTGCAGAAACTCCACCCCTGCCAGCTGGCTCGTTAAGGCTCTCAATGCAATTCTCCATGCATGTGCGCATACTTAAAAAATAAAAATAAACAATAACAGCCACCCTCAGAGCAGATTCCGCATCTCCAGCAGAACTTCTGCAGCTCCATTGTGAAGGAGCGCTTTGGCAGAGGAGGAAATGGGAGATCTCCGTGAGGAAAACACAGAGAGAGGTAAACACTGCACATGTGCTTATTACCGAGATTATTAATGATACAAAGTGGGTTGATTATCAGTAAAGCCATCCTTTAAGCAACAGGCGCAGCAGTTGCAAAAAAAGCTAAAAACTTATAGAGGACTCATTGGGTTTGCATAGTAGCTGTCAGCAGTTAAAAGCGACGGTAAACATAAAAGTCTTTAGTCTATTTTTACTGTAATATAAGAGCTTTTTAGTCACAGGACATGGTAGATTGACTTGTAATAGGGAGACTCTCAACTTTATTTATCCCACACCGCCCTCCATTGGCCAGCCCTGGGACTAAGCAGGTTGTCTGCCACGTCCCGTGGCAATAAAAAAGAAAAAAGAAAAGGATGCGCGCATGCGCTGTACAGCGGAAGCGCTGTCTTCATGAAAACAAGGAAGTAACTCTATTCGGATTTGCTACGAAAATGATGTTTCACGGAACTATGGATTATTATTTCATCACGTGGTGAGTACCCGATGTCACAACATGTACATAGAGCTTTCTGGCGCTGTGTTTTGTTGACTTTGAACGGCGATATCGTTATCGATACTATTGCACGCAGAGGGCGCAGTTTCTCCAATAGCAAAACTTGGAAAACTTACTGAATGGGGCTTTAAAGTTGAGATCGGAATCAATAATAACGCCAAGATTTTTGACTTGATCCTTAGGCTTCAGGGATCGAGACTCAAGGCGTACAGTGATTTTAAGCTTTTGTTCTTTGGGGCCAAAGACGATCACCTCTGTTTTGTCTTTGTTTAGCTGTAGGAAATTCTGGCACATCCAGTTATTTATTTGATCAATGCACTGGTACAATGATTCTATGGGGGCATAGTCAGCTGAGGAGTCAGCTGAGGAAAGAGTTATATACAACTGAGTGTCGTCTGCGTAGTTATGATAGGCTACTTTGTTTTTTTGCATAATTAGGCCTAGAGGGAGCATATAAAGGTTGAAGAGAACGGGCCCCATAATGGATCCTTAAGGCACCCCACAAGTCATCCTAGTTAGGTCAGATGTGTAATTGCCAATGGAGACGAAGTACTTCCTGTCTTGAAGATAGGACTTGAACCACTGGAGGACCGTACCCAATAGCCCAACCCAGTTTTCCAGTCTGTCCAATAAAATTGAGTGGTCAACAGTGTCAAATGCAGCGCTAAGATCCAGTAGCACTAGAATCAAATTTTTGCCTGAGTCTGTGTTCATTCTGATGTCATTTATGACATTAGTAAGCGCGGTTTCTGTGCTGTGATGGGGCGAAAGCCTGATTATCTAGGAGATCATTTAAGGTTAGGAATCTATTGAGTTGTAGGTAAACAACCTTTTCAATTATTTTGGCTATAAAGGGGAGATTAGATATTGGTCTGTAGTTACTGATTACCGATGCATCAAGGCTACGCTTTTTTAGTAGGGGTTTAATAACTGCAGTTTTCAGGGACTCAGGAAAAGTGCCGGTCAAAAGGGAGCTATTAACTATTTGCAATAGGTCCGATGACAGACAGTTATAAACGCTTTTAAAAAAGCTTGTTGGAAGGGTATCGAGACAGCACAAAGATGATTTAAGGCCTTGCACAGTTTCCTCTAAGATGTCGTGGTCGATAACGCTGAACTGGGACACATTTATCGAACTAGGGATCTGCAGGTAGGATGATGTCACAGCATTTATTGGTGTGGAGCCACTAATAGCCTGCCTGATATTAATAATTGTATCCATAAAAAAGGCAGCAAACTCATTACATTTGACAGTAGAGAGGAACTCAGGTGCTACACAGAGAGGCGGGTTAGTCAGTCTATCAACTGTGGCAAATAGAGTGCGTGCATTGTTCACATTTTTGTTAATTATATCGGAAAAGAACGATTGTCTCGACCTTTTCAGTTTGAGGTTGTAGGAGTGAAGGCTTTCTTTGTAAATATCATAGTGAATGTGAAGATTAGTTTTCCGCCATTTACGCTCAGCTTTCCTGCAATCTTTCTTTTAGCATCTAACGGATGCAGAATTTCGCCAGGGTGCTTTAATCTTGCCAGACAGCATTTTTAACCTAACAGGCGCCACACTATCAATAGCATTCAGAATTGTTGAATTGAAGTTATCGAGAATGTCATTGACAGAAGCTGATGTGGGAGGAGATAAAGAAAATGTCTCCATAAACAGCGCGCTGGTGCCTGCATTAATGTCTCGTCTTTTAACGGTTTGTGACCTATTAACACATTGACTGCCAGCCGTTTTTTTCTTGCTGTCGGTAGCTTCTGCCAAGCCGTTTTTTGAGGATTGTGGCTCATTTTACAAGCGCCGAGGATTATTTTCTGCTTGGAGTTTGTGAACATACAATATCTCAAAAGTACTAATAGAATGTGTACTTTCTCTGTCTAAAAGAGTTAGTTTGTAGAGTTAGTAGTTATGTAAGCATTATCAGTTGAATACAGCATGGTTTTAGCATGAGAAAAAATATTCAGAGATAAACGGCTTTTTGTGAAATTCGATAGAGCTGTCACTTTAACCATTCATTTTTGGCTCTCTCTCTCTCTCTCTCTCCCTCCCCCTCTCGCTCTCTCTCTCTCTCTCTCTCTCTCCCTTCCCCTCGCTCTCCCTCCCTCTCTCTCTCTCTCTCTCTCTCTCTCCCTCCCTCTCGCTCTCCCTCCCTCTCTCTCTCTCTCCCTCCCTCTCGGGAGGGAGACGCACTAGGTTTAATCCTAGTGAGAGGGGGAGAGGGAGAGAGAGAGAGAGAGAGAGAGAGAGGGAGGGAGGGAGAGAGAGAGAGCGAGAGAGAGAGAGAGAGAGAGAGGGAGAGAGCGAGAGGCAGAGTTGCTTCAACTCCTCCCTCTTCTTGGCTGCCGCGGCCGTCACAGTCTCAGTGCTTTTGCTGCTCTCCTGTGCCTGTCTGCAGGCTGCTGTTTGAGGAAGTCGGCATGGACTCGCTCGCTTCTTGGGAGTTTTGGTTGAGAGAAGCTTTTGCGATTCTGGTCATATTTATGCTGCGTGTTTCAAAGTGTGTTCCACCTGTAATGTATTATGTAAATTTGCAATCCCGCATCGCCAGCAATCAGTGCGAAAACGAGAGCGTTTTCCCCCAACCATTTTCATGAGAATGTAATACTGTAAAATCGCCTCGCCATTTCCTTGAATGGCTTGCTCCCTTTTTCTTTGATTTCGCTCGTCTGGGGGAGCACTGTCAACACTTAGTGGGTCGGTAAAATAGATTATACACATTCAATACCTCCAATAATTGTACAGGAGACGTAAAAGGGATTGATCAACGCCCCACCGTCAAAAAAAAAAAAAACGTTTTTTTTGACGTATCCATACGTCGCTGGCAGTCAACGGTTGGATTCTGCTTGACGTATCAGTACGTCGTTGGCAGTTAACGTGTTAATGATCTCAGGGGAGATTTCCATTTCAAAAAAGATGCAAAGATGGTCAGACAACGCAACATCAATAGTCAACACAGAAGAGGACTTGAAGCCCCTAGTAATAACTAAATCCAGGGTATGGCCTCGGTTGTGAGTAGGCCCTGAAACATGTTGAGACAGATCAAAAGTATCAAGAAAGTTTACTATGAGCCGTGGGTGGGAGCCACTACACAGCGTAGTTGTTGTTGTTTTTTTGCTATTAGCTATTAGCAATTAGCTGTTAGCATGCTGCAATTAGCTGTTAGCATAACCACTAATAGCTTCTACCTTTTTTGATGATCTCTCAAAATGCCCTGAGTGAATGAAACACTTGCAAGTACAAGTCACATTGATTTCATTGGTGTCATCCGTTTCCTGCTCAGTTGCACGGATGCTGAGATGCTTGTGTTTTTCCACATTAGCAAACTAATGGATTGTGTCTAATGTACCAAAGGTGCTAGATACTCTATTGTAACCTCAAAAAATGGCCCAAGTTAATGCTTGGGGTATTCAACCAATCAATGTAACCTTCCGGACCACTAAAGGTTGCTCTTGTGCTGGGAGAGTGCCTACTCTGAAGTAGAAGCTCAACAGAAGTCTCTCTAAACAGCATTCTAAGAAATACGGTTCGCAGTTCCAACAAAAAGGAGATAGTTCATCCATCTGTTCTTAGAACTATGAAAAAGTTCCTCCGGTCTGAAAACGGCTAATGTCAGCCATTGGAATCCAGCCCCTGGTCTTTGTCACATGTCATTCTGTCATTCTCTCTCTCTCTCTCTCTCTCTCTCTCTCTCTCTCTCTCGCCCTATCTTTCTCTATCTCTCTCTCTCTCTCTCTCTCTCTCTCTCGTATGTTAGTTAATAAAGCATAATGCCTTGACAGTAATATTTGAAATCAATAATATTTGACCTAGCATTTCAGCAAATTATCAAAGGTTCACGTCGCAAAGCTGAAAAATTAAGCCCAGATGTAAAGTTGAAGGAATGCAGCCAATTCATACAGGAGAAGATGAGGGGAAGGAGGGGATGGTAAGTAAGCATGCTGGTGCATGCCTCAAGCTGGATTCAAAATCCAGGTGGCACTCCCCCCACTGCCTTCTCTCTCTCTCTCTCTCTCTCTCACCCCTCTCCTCCCCCGTGGCTGTGTGCCAAACCCAGACAGGAGCTGCACGAGATGGGACGAGTACAGTAAGCTGGTGGAGGAGGAGTCCGAGAGGGGAGGAGGAGATGGGGGAGGAGAGAGGGAGAGACGGCTGAGAAGAGAGTTCAGCTGAGGACGCTGTCCTCATAACATCCCAGTGCTGCTAATAACTGCTTTGGATAAAATACAGAACTACACACACACACACACACGTGCATGCAGGCATGCGCACACGTGCGCGCGCACACATAAACACACACACACACACACACACGTCATCCTATTTCCTCTTCAGTTGCCCTCACTGTAGAGCCTCAGAGATGGGAAGTAACGAAGTGCATGTACAAATACTTTGTTATTGTACTTAAGTAGGATTTTCAGGTATCTGTACTTTACTGAGTATTTATTTTTCTGACAACTTTAAAATTTTACTCCCTACATTTCAACACAAATATCTGTACTTTCTACTACTTACATTTTCAAAAAAGACTTGTTACGTTAGTTTCAATGCACGACAGACAAAAACCATGTAACGTTTGTCTCTCTCGTCTCACGCTCTCCCAGCTTTCACGCTACTACATATTAGTGCTGCACAATTTGGGGGAAAGGTGCGATTAGCGATTATGGTGGACAATATTGTGATTTGCGATTGTGATTGCGATATTAATAAACAAATGGTGATGGGCCGGCATGAGTTTTTGACGGTATGATAACCTTGGACAAAAATACCACGGTTTCACATATCACAGACTAAAATACATGAAATATGTTACAATTTAAAATATATTAAAACTAAATAAATAAAACAATTTGAAATAAAATTATCTTTACAAAAAGATAAAACATTTTGAGACATTTGCCTCTCCCAAACATGTAAAAAAGAAACACCAGAAAAATAGAAACTGCACTGTGTTACAGCACATGGCTCAGACTGCAAAGTTAGTTACATGTCTGTCCAATAAGTAATGGTTAATGCACGACGAGGTGTCCATTATCACTTTTTAAGGGACGACGTGGAGGCGTGAACCGTCCGAGGCGAAGCCGAGGATGGTTGCCTCCGCGAAGTCCCTGGAAGTACGCTGGAAGTACTTTTAAGTAGGGGGTGCTGTAAGGAGGGGACTCTCGGTGTTGCCCGAATTGACGTTTTTTGGACTTTTAGCCATATTTAGAGGAATATTTAAAACCAACAAACGTGACGATGATGACGCTCGTTTGTAGCCCTATCAGTGTCAAGCAAGCGTGTAGAACCCAGCAGCCATAGGGGTTGCCAGGTCAGTTAAACCAGGGGTTCCCAACCTTTTTTGTGCCAAGGACCGGTAGATACATAAAAAACACGATTTCAGACGGACAAGCCCGTCTTTATTGTCACACGATTACACATCAACACATGCACGGAGGGCCACAACACACACATGCTGACGGTGGCCGGTGAAATTTGTCCTCTGCATTTAACCCATCCCAACCCAAACTCCATCAGACACAGACTGTGAGATACCAGGCCAGACTGGACCAGACTAGACTAAACTCCATCAGACACAGACTGTGAGGACACCCTCCAGACTGGACCAGACTAGACTAAACTCCATCAGACACAGACTGTGAGATACCAGGCCAGACTGCACCAGACTAGACTAAACTCCATCAGACACAGACTGTGAGATACCAGGCCAGACTGGACCAGACTAGACTAAACTCCATCAGACACAGACTGTGAGATACCAGGCCAGACTGCACCAGACTAGACTAAACTCCATCAGACACAGACTGTGAGATACCAGGCCAGACTGGACCAGACTAGACTAAACTCCATCAGACACAGACTGTGAGATACCAGGCCAGACTGGACCAGACTAGACTAAACTCCATCAGACACAGACTGTGAGATACCAGGCCAGACTGGACCAGACTAGACTAAACTCCATCAGACACAGACTGTGAGATACCAGGCCAGACTGCACCAGACTAGACTAAACTCCATCAGACACAGACTGTGAGATACCAGGCCAGACTGGACCAGACTAGACTAAACTCCATCAGACACAGACTGTGAGATACCAGGCCAGACTGCACCAGACTAGACTAAACTCCATCAGACACAGACTGTGAGATACCAGGCCAGACTGGACCAGACTAGACTAAACTCCATCAGGCACAGACTGTGAGATACCAGGCCAGACTGGACCAGACTAGACTAAACTCCATCAGACACAGACTGTGAGATACCAGGCCAGACTGGACCAGACTAGACTAAACTCCATCAGACACAGACTGTGAGATACCAGGCCAGACTGCACCAGACTAGACTAAACTCCATCAGACACAGACTGTGAGATACCAGGCCAGACTGGACCAGACTAGACTAAACTCCATCAGACACAGACTGTGAGGACACCCTCCAGACTGGACCAGACTAGACTAAACTCCATCAGACACAGACTGTGAGATACCAGGCCAGACTGGACCAGACTAGACTAAACTCCATCAGACACAGACTGTGAGATACCAGGCCAGACTGGACCAGACTAGACTAAACTCCATCAGACACAGACTGTGAGATACCAGGCCAGACTGCACCAGACTAGACTAAACTCCATCAGACACAGACTGTGAGATACCAGGCCAGACTGGACCAGACTAGACTAAACTCCATCAGACACAGACTGTGAGATACCAGGCCAGACTGGACCAGACTACTGTAGACTAAACTCCATCAGACACAGACTGTGAGATACCAGGCCAGACTGCACCAGACTACACTAAACTCCATCAGACACAGACTGTGAGATACCAGGCCAGACTGGACCAGACTAGACTAAACTCCATCAGACACAGACTGTGAGATACCAGGCCAGACTGCACCAGACTACACTAAACTCCATCAGACACAGACTGTGAGATACCAGGCCAGACTGCACCAGACTAGACTAAACTCCATCAGACACAGACTGTGAGATACCAGGCCAGACTGGACCAGACTAGACTAAACTCCATCAGACACAGACTGCGAGATACCAGGCCAGACTGGACCAGACTACACTAAACTCCATCAGACACAGACTGTGAGGACACCCTCCAGACTGGACCAGACTAGACTAAACTCCATCAGGCACAGACTGTGAGGACACCCTCCAGACTGGACCAGACTAGACTAAACTCCATCAGACAAAGACTGTGAGGACACCCTCCAGACTGGACCAGACTAGACTAAACTCCATCAGACACAGACTGTGAGGACACTCTCCAGACTCGACCAGACTGCACTAAACTCCATCAGGCACAGACTGTGAGGACAGAATTAAAAGCTGTTTGATCAGCACTGACAAGTACAAAATTGCTTTGTCGAAGTCAGAATTTCTTATTTCAAGCATCTTATTATTCCACATAAGGCGTATAACGAGATGAAACAGGGCTGTTCAGGAAAGTCTAGAATAGACTGGACGAGATAATACAAGGGCAGATCAAACTAGGCCAGACAAAGACTGGCCAGATGAGATAAGAGCAGACTAAACTGGATCAGGCCAGACCAAATATAGACCAGCATTTCTCCCCAGCTAATTAAACAATTAGATTATTTAGAGAATGTAGAAGTATGACTGTTTGGATCATAGCTGCACTGTTATCCACCTACAATACAGATAGTGGAATCTCATCAAGGTGGACTACATTAGGGGTGCTTGATATGATAAATCAGCACATGATGGATATCCAGGTATTCGCTTTCAAATATTGTGGTATTTGATTTTGTCAATATCGCCCGGTGCTGGTTTTCAACTATTTAGCTGCCAGATGAGTACAATATGAAACACACTGCATCAATGCAGTGTGCTTGGTAGGGGTGGGAATTACCAGATGCCCAATGATACGATATTATCATGATACTTAAGTCACGATACGATAGTATTGTGATATTGCAATATGCTAGTATTGCGATATATTGAGTATTGCGATATTGCGATATATTGTGATTTATTACCTTAACTGCAAATGATGTCCCCAAAGGAAAAAACTTTGTCAACATCTGTTTTTTGTAATGAGATAAAGTTTCCAGTCTGTTCATCTCACTTCAATCATTTTTAGTGCAGCAAAATGGGATTGCCAAGCAGACAGACTGACCAACACTGTCATAAAAGCCTGTCATAAATGTTGCATGTACTTGACATTTTGTATAATAAAATATCACGATAGTTGGCATTCGATAGGATACGATACATTGCCCACAAAATATTGCGATACTATGCTGTATTGATTCCCCCACCCCACCCCCCCACCCCTAGCGTTTGGTGACTTCAGGCAAACACAAGAATGTATCTTTAAACTCAGCTGACTATACTTTTTTGTAAATTTAATAAATTGTCCTAATCCAATATACTCCACCCATATGGGTAAAACAAATCCTAACAATTATTTCCAACTATTTGACCTGAGTCACAGTTCATGCAAAGCTTTTATTATGTGTCCTTTATTAGGTGTTGACTCTCAGAGCGAGTCAGCAGGCGTTTTAAAAATCACATAAATATTGTATAAATATTCTGGTTGCCTGGACAGACCCGGTCACCACATGCTGTGTGTGACACATGACACAAAGCGGCGCAGCAGGGGGGCCGGACTGCCCGAGCGAATGAGAGCCACGCCCCGGTGGTACAGCGGGCAGCCTGCTATCTCAGTGGGCGGCCCGTGTATTTGACTTCACTGGTTTGATACTGAATCATGAGCTTAGACACACGCCATTTTCAATCTCCACCATAACCTATCCAATAAAGGAGAAATGCTTTAAATTAATCTCTTAAAGGGGAACTATTATGCCAATTCCTAGTTCTATATTTCATTATTTTTTTATTCTGGGACTCCACTAGAGTAGCTTTGCATGATCCACAGCTCAAAAAACTTTTTATTTATCATGTAGCAGAGGTGTATACTCGAGTCACATGACTTGGACTCGAGTCAGACTCGAGTCTTGCCTGTTTGCGCCGCGGTCAGCTGAGGTGTGCTAGAAGTGCTAGAAGAGGCGATATAATCATATAATCCATCATCTCTCACATGCAAAAAGGAAAGTCCACATTTCTGATCGGGAGATGAGAAACACGGAAGATGACGCAACTCTTATAACTCTGGCCTAACAACGTAGCCTACGTTTAATATGAAAAACTTGGATATCGCAACCCCAAACTTTTCAACAGCAAGCTCCTGAAATGGACCAGATGATGCTGGTAAGAATACAGTCAGGGCTCCTCTGTTTGTTCTGAACAGAACAAAACTCCACTGATTCTACCTGCATCTCTCTCTCTTCCCCCATGTGGAAGGGCGAGCTACGGCTGCATGTAAACGGGAATATTAGTGGATTACTCATTTAGTCGGAATATTGTCTTTTTCGGAAATATGGGCAAAAACCGGAATATTGTGTGCATGTAAAGGTAGTAATTGAATAATGTACACATGGCTTTAGATGTCATCTTGCCAGTCATCACCACACATCGCTTGTATTTAGTTTGTTCAAGACTGATCAAACTATCTTAAACATATCATATTGTCATTTCCATTTGCTGTAGGTAACGTTACGTTACATTACGTTACGTTATGTTATTTGGCAGACGCTTTTATCCAAAGCGACTTAGAGTAACACAGTTTTGTCAGCAATAGAGCAATCAACTATGCAACACAGTCTATGACAACTACAACTTCTGAAGGAATAGTGGTAAAGTTTAGTTTAGGTTATTTTTTTATTTTTATTATTATTATTATTTTTAGAGAGCGAGAGAGAGAAAGAAGTTAGTTTCAAGAAGGGTCCAGATGGAGCCTGAAAAGTTGTGTCTTTAGTCTTTTCCGAAAGATCGGCAGTGATTCGGCCGTCCTGACCGAAGGTGGAAGCTCGTTCCACCATTGAGGTGCCAGGGACGAGAAGAGTCGCGAACGGGATGAGCGACTTTTGAGCCCCTGTAGCGGAGGAGGGGCGAGGCGTCCTGCACTGGTGGAGGAGCGGGGGGAACGGTGAGAGATTTGGAGCCTGACCATAGATTGTAAGTACAGGGGGGCTGTCAGGTGTACTGCCCTGTAGGCCAGAACCAGTGTTTTGAATTTAATGCGTGCTGAGATTGGAAGCCAGTGAAGGTCACAGAAGAGGGGAGTGACATGAGAGAATTTGGGTTGGTTGAATACCAGACGGGCTGCAGCGTTCTGAATGAGCTGAAGCGGACGGATGTCAGCGGCAGGAAGGCCGGCCAGAAGCACGTAGGCTACGCTCAGTTTCAACATGATAGATATACTGTAACATAGTTTTTGGGCTGTTTACTAATAAGGTATGGTGATTAAAGAAACCATGCCCCGTCCACGCAACACTTCTCAACATGTGTTTCAAATGTTGGCTTGATTAGATGAATGGTTAATGAGGTATGGCCCATTTAGTGTTATGGCGTGAAACAGAATAATAATAATAATCCTTACAAAAACATGAGGGTTGGACCCATAAGAATACTCACTGGCAGCCTTGATGAAGCTCCTCTGATACTGGTATGTCATGAGAGGAGCAGGCAGCACTCTGCAAACAGAGGAGACACAGATGTCAGCTGGAGAATGTCCGCTTGCAAAATGAGAGTTAAAGGCCGTGGCTGCTTTCAAGACAAAAAAAAAAATCAATAAATCAATACGGTAGTTTGGATGGGCATGCATGCAACAAGGATTCTAAAACAAGTGCCTTATCCCCCCCCCCCCCCCTCTCTCTCTTCCCACCATGCGAGCACACAGCTGGAGATCAGTTTATCACAGCACCGTGAGGCGGCGAATGGCTCTCACTGGCTATCAATGAGGCCTGAGCTCAGGTCCCGAGGCTGTGTGTGTGTGTGTGTGTGTGTGTGTGTGTCTGTCTGTGTCAGTGTGTATCTGTGTCTGTGTGTGTGTGTTACTCATGCTGAACAAGTTGTGCACAATGCAGGTTTATTCAGGTAGATTGAGCACAGTTAGCCCACCGCTCCTCCTTTCCTCTACTCCATGCGTCTCTCCCCCCTCCCCCTCTCTCTTTTCCCCCCTCTGCCTCTCTCTCTCTTCAACCTCCAATCCCTGGCCTGACAACATCCATCCATCCATCCACGCATCTACCCTCTAGTCTTCAGGCGGTCAGTCCAAACGGCCACAAGCTTCACCAGCAATGAGTGAAAGGAGAAAATGAGTGGTTCATTAGGTTGTTCTCTACCTGAGGCTGAAAGCAACTAGTGTGATTTCATTCAAGCGCTGCAAATTGCTGCAATTTTAACAGTTTGAAGCCAGCAAAGTATGCCAGGCCCAGGAGGGATTCAAAGGCACAAAACGATCAGTCAACCTATTTCACACAAATCTTAAAGGTTAAGACCAGATGCTCCCAAGCACTGAAATACAACTATTCCATAATGAATAATTATACTATTTAACTACGAACTCATTTTATGGCACTTAATGAGAAATGTTTACTCTCAGTACTGCTATCAGGGTATTTCTACTTTGACTTGAGGCTCAGTTCCCAGTTTTCTCCCATTTCCCCTGCTGTCTCGGTCATTGCTCCATCCCCCTCTGCCGATGTGGGGAGAGTTGTAGAGTAGCACATGCTTCCTCTGACACATGTGATCTGGGGAGAGTTGTAGAGTAGCACATGCTTCCTCTGACACATGTGATCTGGGGAGAGTTGTAGAGTAGCACATGCTTCCTCTGATACATGTGATCTGGGGAGAGTTGTAGAGTAGCACATGCTTCCTCTGACACATGTGATCTGGGGAGAGTTGTAGAGTAGCACATGCTTCCTCTGACACATGTGATCTGGGGAGAGTTGTAGAGTAGCACATGCTTCCTCTGATACATGTGATCTGGGGAGAGTTGTAGAGTAGCACATGCTTCCTCTGACACATGTGATCTGGGGAGAGTTGTAGAGTAGCACATGCTTCCTCTGACACATGTGATCTGGGGAGAGTTGTAGAGTAGCACATGCTTCCTCTGACACATGTGATCTGGGGAGAGTTGTAGAGTAGCACATGCTTCCTCTGACACATGTGATCTGGGGAGAGTTGTAGAGTAGCACATGCTTCCTCTGACACATGTGATCTGGGGAGAGTTGTAGAGTAGCACATGCTTCCTCTGATACATGTGATCTGGGGAGAGTTGTAGAGTAGCACATGCTTCCTCTGATACATGTGATCTGGAGAGAGTTGTAGAGTAGCACATGCTTCCTCTGACACATGTGATCTGGGGAGAGTTGTAGAGTAGCACATGCTTCCTCTGATACATGTGCAGTCAGCCGCTTCTTTTCACCTGAGAGCGAGGAGTTTCACCGGTAGGACGTAGCGCGCGGGAGGATCACGCTATTTTCCCCAGTTCCCCCCCGCCCCAAACAGGCACCCCAACCGACCAGAGGAGGTGCTAGTGCAGCGACCAGGACTCATACCCCACCAGCTTCCCACCTGCAGAGACATGGCCAATTTTGCCTGCAGGAACGGCTGACCAAGCCGGAAGTACCGCTGCTGGGAATCGAACCCGGATCTCCGCGGTGGTATCTTTAATAGGAAACGTTTACTCTCAGTACTGCTCTATCAGGGTATTTCTACTTTGACTTAAGGCTCACTACTCCTTCCAGCACAGATAGTGACTTTTATTTAAGGATTTGTTGCTCTACTTTTGACATGTGTGCGCACTCTTCCCAGCACAGACCTGAGGTAGTGCTTGATAGCACTGGTGATAGTCTTAATCTCCCACTCTGTGCTGTCCAGCTCCACGTCAGCACATGTCTTCGGATCTGGTGGAGAAAAAAAGAAATATATGTATATATGTGTATATATATATATATATATATATATATATATATATATATATATATATACAATATACAGTATATATGTTTGACACAGACACAAGGGTGGAGAAAAACAGAGATACACAGATAGTTACAGTAGATACTCTTTCATCTAAGCATGGTGCTCTGTCTGTTCTAGCTTCTGTCTTGAATTCTCTCTTATCTATTGTTTCCACCCCACTCCTTCCTGTTTCTTTCCCTCGGATCTCCATTTTAGATTTCTTTATTTCCCTCAAACTGAAGGTCGCCATGGAAATACCACAGAGATCCACTCAAATAGACATATGTTTTCACTTTTCACCAGTGTGTGTGTGTGTGTGTGTGTGTGTGTGTGTGTGTGTGTGTGTGTGTGTGTGTGTGTGTGTGTGTGTGTGTGTGTGTGTGTGCGTGCATGCGTGCGTGTGCAATGCATGCGTGCGTGTGTTTTGTTTGTGTTTACCCATAGCGAGGCTCAGTAGTTTTTGTACTCTGGAGTTGACACCGACGATTCTGTACAAGCCCTGTTCATCAATACCTGAAAGAGGGTGAGGGGCAAAATATGTGAAAAACACCGACATATATTTTGTGAAATCTTGGCTGTGTTTAGGCAAATTTTATTCTGTAGTGATCATTCTGTACTCTCTCTAAATACATTTAGAATGTTTTTCAGTAAGGAATGGTTGGAACTAATGTGCCGCACAGCATCATATGTAAGGGTAACTTAAGCCACTTCTTAACATGCAGTGGAATCCGTATTATAACCAGCTCCTAGCCGGTTGGCCTGCATGTTAAACAACAATTAGCCGGCCTACGCGCACTCCCGCGAGTCCGTATCATATTCATCTCGGTCCCCTGTATAGGATCCGCATTAGAGCAAAAGCAGCTGCTGTTTAACTCTGGCAGCTCATGATCCAGATCATCTAGCTCAGGGATGTCAGAGATACGGCCCGCGGGCCGGATACGGCCCGCGGGCAGGTTTCATCCGGCCCGCGAGATGTTTTGGAATATAAAAAAAAAAAAGAAGAAAAAAAAAAAAGAAAATTAAATTATTATTATTATTAAATTCGCACCCCATTATCATGAACTACGTGTGGCTAATAAGCAAGCTAAGAGTTCATTCATAAGTTAATTAACCTGCACTACAAGGAAGTATGTCAGTAGGTCATCAGGTGTAAACAAAGCCGACATGATGCCACGCTGGAATTGAATCGCGCATTCAGCTACCTACCGCGGACTGCATAATCGGGCATGTCGGGCAAATGCCCGGTGGCCTGGCCTGGCCTGGCCTGCAAAAAAATAAATAAAAAAAAATTGTGCCAGCAGTCAGGCCACTCACTGAACAGCAGGCCAGGCGCCGCCTACTGGTTTACTAGTGGTTTTATTACTTTATTCAGGGTTAAAGTGGGTGCATCTCATTGAAAAAAATTGGACTTGGCCCAAATTGGGCTTCAAACGGCCCAAATTGGGCTTCAAACGGCCCAAATCTGGCTTTAAACGACCCAAATTGGGCTTCAAACGGCCCAAATCTGGCTTCAAACGGCCCAAATTGAGCTTTAAACGGCCCAAATTTTTCGGACGCCGGCACGCGCGTCGGCCCGTATCGGCCTGGCCTGCTTGGTATCTAATGCCCGGCCTGAATTATGATCCCAGTCCGCCCCTGAACAAGATGCTGTCGAAAAAGAGAAAGGTTGACACGGAATGCAGGCAGTTTCAAGAGAAATGGAAAGAGCAGTATTTCTTTTGTGAAGTAAATGGGTAAATGAGTCGAATTGATTTTAGTAAAAAAAAAATCCGGCCCCCGTGAGGTCTCAGTTGAACAAATCCGGCCCTCTACCTAATATGAGTCTGACACCCCTGATCTAGCTGGTATGTGAGTGGGCGCGTGGTGGCACTTTACAAACCATTAATGTCCCATCATTATTTTCATGAATGGACGTAGCGTTAGTTACGTGGCTGGATTATTTGGAAGAGAGCCAAATTAGGTGAGTAAACAACTAAAAGTTGAATCCCCCATCTGCCAGTTTACAAATGCAACAAGAGAGATGATAGCCTACTAGAGTTGCGCGATCTTGACCTCAGTCAGATCGTCAATCGCCACCCTTTGACATCACCAATACATGATGTCATCGCGCAAGCACATGGCTATATATTAATATGGATGTTAACGTCCATATTAATTAGCTTCAGCTGCGCTCTTGCTGTAGGCTACTTTGCTAATTTAGCATCGATGCTAGCGGGACTTATACCCAGCTATCGTCATTGCCTGCTTTTACTGCTGCTTGCTGGTAATAATCCCATCATTTCAAAAGTAGGCCTGTGCACATCCCACCTTCATCCAGGTGCAGGGCAAAAGGCGTGATATTCAGTAGGAGAGAATGAATGTCCGCACACCGGTTAAGCTCCCATAATTTAATAATTGAATAAGCGCAACGTTTCGACCCCACACGGGTCTTCTTCAGGCAATCAATCAGTTGATTGATTGCCTGAAGAAGACCCTAGCCGATCAATCAACTGATTGATTGCCTGAAGAAGACCCGTGTGGGGTCGAAACGTTGCGCTTATTCAATTATTAAATTATGGGAGCTTAACCGGTGTGCGGACATTCATTCTCTCCTACTGAATAATCCCATCATTCCCATGTCAGAAAAAGTCTCCAGATTTGTCGCTAACGTTAGTCTCTTCTGAGACGTTTTCTCGAGTTGGATGCAGCCAAGTCTATTGTGTGAGGCAGCCATTTGAGGCAGGCAGTGTTGTGTGACTGTGAGCGTCCACAGCTGCGGAGAGAGGAGAGGAGCTGACTGACTGACAGCCTATATCGAGACATAGGCCTAGCCTAACTTTTGTGGGGAGAAATAAATTTAAAAATAGTCAGATATGACTTGAATGCCACTTGTAAAATAAATCACCCACAGTGATTGACGACGGTGCGACCACTATTTTGACTGGGCGGCTTTATGTAACAAGGCAAGCGCTCATTTTTGGCACAATGTCACCCCTCGTTATTGCCTGAATGGTTGGAATGGACCCTCTGTTAAAACGGCATGTTTTCTAATGGAGTTTGGTTACAGATTCGCTAAGGCTGTTTCCTATCACATTTCTTGTTATCGATACATGCTACCGCACCCCCTCCCCCTGCCCACTGGCAGAGAGAATACTGACCATTTCCAGCTGTTTCTAAACACAGACTCCTCATGTCCAGAAAGGTAAAACCGGAAAATATCCTGCTCTGGCTATCCAGACATGATCCAGACTTCATGTTTAAAAGCCACTTTATAACCCTTCCCATAACTTATAGAGTTATGGGAAGAGAAGATGTCTTCATTGAGGTGTGGCGTCACTTTTTGAAGCTAACTGAAAGGTCTGAAGACTACCGTAAATGAGGTTCTACCGTTCTGATAACATAACGCAGGTACTGTGAGATATAAGATCTGATCACGTGGTATATATATTTTTTTTTCTATTAACATTTTTGTTTGTTGTAATATATTTTCCTTTTTTTCTGTTTACTGTTCTGTCTTTGTGTTGTTTTTATATAATGTAAACAACTATCTAAATCTGTGTGATGGTGGATGGGTTATACCATATAAGAACTGAATTCTCTATGTCAAGTGATTTACGCAAAAACATAAAAAAGAAAAGAAAAAAAAATGTTTTTCAGTAGGACTTTTGTCCCTGCAATTCCTCATTTGAGTTATGCACTTGCCTACAGTTTCAATGTGTAAAATATTCATCTACTCAACGAATGAGCTGTGTTTGTGAAGCAAATCAGGTGCCAACAACTGCAATGTGCCAATGTCTGTGTTTATGCAGAAGGTGGCTTTGACCGAGCACCAGAGTCACAGTCACACTTTGAGACAATGCCAGTAAATTCCACACAGTCAATTAACCTGCACAGAAAACCTGCCATCAAACTGTTAGAAGGTGGGTGGAGTACAGTAGGGCTGGACGGTTGACGATATGGAACAAATCAAATATCGCAATATTTGTGACCCAATACCTCAATATCGATATTGAGACAATATTGTAGTGATGACTACAGGTATGGTGCTTTCATAAAATATTTACACAATGAGATTTTTGATACACAATAATAAATAATGTGGATATAATGACTAAGCGGGTAAAGGCAAATAATAGAACAGCTAGAGCAGTCTGGTGAGTAAAAAAATGGGATCACTTTACTGTAATGCAGCCTTTAAATCCATGAAAAGACAACATTTATGCCATGTCACCATATTACCATATTCAAAAAACCTAAGACCATATCTAGTCTCATATCACAATATCGAAATAATATGGATATACTGCCCAGCCCTAGTGTGGAGAATATCACCCGCATGCATTTGAGGAGGGCGATGTGCAGGAGGCCAGGTCCAGCTGAGGACCTGTTTATATGACAGGGCAGGTCCAGGTCCAACCCAGGACCTGTTTACATGACGTGGCAGGTCCAGAGGGCCATACTGTACCACGAATGTAGGATAAGCAGATCCGGGATCTGTCCCTTGATCTGGTTTGGCTTAACCAGATAATTTCAATCCAGCGGAACGATACCACAACTCTGGTTTTCAACTCGAGAGTGTGTGCACATGAAAATGCTAGTGCACAGGAGCCCGTGCTGACAAAAGAGGCGTGGTTTTTAACAGCTAGCCAATCACAATGCAATATGGACTGCTCCAGCTTTTACAGCGCCAGACTGTATTTCCTCATTCATTGAAAGGGCAAATCGTGAAGCTTTACCTTTACTGTATGTCAGAATCAAAATCCGCATTGGATATTATCAGCCTGTTCCCGAATGACTGTCTAAAGTTACTGCTTTTATCAGTCATTTCTTTGAAGAGCGGTTTCTGCCTCCACGTATTATGATACAGCAGTTCAATTCACCCTCTCAATAAACTCAATAAAACCTGCATGTCTTTTTTGCGAGTGGAAGTAATGTGTAATCTATCTAAATTTCCAAAATCCGTAGGCGTATTTAGACCATTTAGGCTCAATGAATAATAATGATCTCATGATGTGTTTGGTCGCACTGATGGAATAATTCCTATAATAGGCTATCAATAAAAAAATAATGATAATAAAATTAAAAAAGGCTGCTGAACTGAATCGACACGGTACGTGCAGGCATATTTATACATTATTTATGTATAAATAACATAATGAATTAAACAGATTAATCCATTAATTAGCAAATATTCTTATGTCAACATACTTATTTTCACATAACCGATAAAATTACTTTTATACAAGCACTGAGGGGTTACAGAAGTTTCAAGAAAATCTGTTTCTCCTCATTACTATGGACATTTACGCAGCAAGGTGCTACCAAATCGAATCAGCTCATCTGCTCTATAGGGGTTGACCTGCGGTGTAAGTATGACATTTCTATCATGTATTGTTCTTGAGTTGTTCACAACACTGTTGACATACAGACAGACAGACATACTGTTCAGACAGACAGACAGAGAGACAGACAGAGACAGACAAACAGACAGACAGAGTCAGACAGACAGAGACAGACAGACAGACAGACGGACGGACAGACAGAGAGAGAGACTTTTGCTTGTCTGCCAAGAAGCTTCTCCTGTGTGATATAGCTGTCTGTTGACTACACTTTCTTCAAGAAACAGTGGGTGAGTAGTTTTAGGCTAGATTTTCTCTGTCTGTAAAGCAGTGGGGAGTTGTGTAGGCTAGTAGATTTTCTCTGTCTGGAAATCATAGAGTGAAACTTAAGAGTCGTTTAAAGCTATTAATTGCTCTCAGCTGACATCAGGTGAGCAGCCCTTGTGAACGAGGGAGTGATTGTGTGGGCGGAGCTCAGAGCCCCTCCATATAACCTTGCAGGAGAGACAACTTTGCAGTTCACATTTTGCTTGTCTGCCAAGAAGCTTCTCCTGTGTGATATATATTGACCCCCTCCAGTTCGCCTACCAGCCCCGACTGGGAGTGGAGGACGCTGTCATCTACCTGACCAACCGCGCCTACGCCCACCTTGACAACCCGGCCAGCACTGTGAGAGTCATGTTCTTCGACTTCTCCAGTGCTTTCAACACCATCAGGCCGGCTCTACTGGGTGAGAAGCTGACGGCGATGCGAGTGGATGCCCCCCTGGTGGCCTGGATTGTGGACTACCTGTCTGGCAGACCACAGTATGTGCACCTGCAGAACTGTGTGTCAGACAGAGTGGTCAGCAATACGGGAGCACCACAGGGGACGGTCTTCTCTCCCTTCTTCTTCACCATCTACACCACGGACTTCACCTACCAGACAGAGTCTTGCCACCTTCAGAAGTTCTCTGACGACTCTGCGATAGTGGGATGTATCAAAGATGGCGACGACGATGAGTATCGGGATGTGGTGGCCAACTTTGTCACATGGTGTGAGCAGAACCACCTGCAGCTCAACGTGTCAAAGACAAAGGAGCTGGTGGTGGACCTGAGGAGGGTCAAGGCTCCGGTGACCCCTGTTTCAATCCACGGGGTCAGTGTCGACATAGTGGAGGATTACAAGTATCTTGGAGTGTACATTGACAATAAACTAGACTGGGCTAAGAACTCTGATGCACTCTACATGCACTCTTCTCTACTTTCTGAGAAGGCTGAGGTCCTTCAACGTCTGCCGGACCATGCTGAGGATGTTCTATGAGTCGGTAGTGGCTAGTGCCTTCCTGTATGCTATTGTGTGCTGAGGCAGCAGGCTGAAGGCAGCGGATGCCAACAGACTCAACAAACTGATCCGTAAGGCCAGGGACATTGTGGGGCTGGATCTGGGCTCTCTGACTGCAGTGTCAGAGAAGAGAACGTTGTCCAGGCTACGCTCCATCATGAACAATGACTCGCACCCACTCCACGGCGTGCTAGTCAAACACAGGAGTACGTTCAGTGAGAGACTGATTCCACCTAGATGCAATACGGAGAGGCACAGGAAATCATTCCTGCCTGTGGCCATTGGTCTATTTAATGCCTCTCTTAAAAGAGCACCTCGGAGACGCTCAGTCTCCCTGAGACTGAGCCAGCCGATAGGTTAACTGTGCCTGGCTGAGCCACGTGTAATGTATAGGGCAAGCGGACTTAATATAAGTCCAGGGTGCAATAATGATAATTGACACGGAATTTATACTTACTCTACGTATTTTGTATTTTGCTACTTAGACATTCTATTTATTTTTTGCTTCTATCGCATTTACTACTGTTATTCTATGCTACTGTATGTTGTGTTCTTCTGCTTATTTGCTTAATATTGCATTTACCGTACTACTGTTTATTTTATGCTATGTGTGTTCTGTGAGCGAGCTACTGTAACTTGTCCCAATTTCCCCCCGGGGATCATTAAAGTCTTTCTGATTCTGATTCTGATAGCTGTCTGTTGACTACACTTTCTTCAAGAAACAGTGGGTGAGTAGTTTTAGGCTAGATTTTCTCTGTCTGTAAAGCAGTGGGGAGTTGTGTAGGCTAGTAGATTTTCTCTGTCTGGAAATCATAGAGTGAAACTTAAGAGTCGTTTAAAGCTATTAATTGCTCTCAGCTGACATCAGGTGAGCAGCCCTTGTGAACGAGGGAGTGATTGTGTGGGCGGAGCTCAGAGCCCCTGTTGAAAGAGTATTTATTTGCATAGTCAGTCTAAAGCGGCAGCGGTAAGCGGCACGAAGCCTCTGGGCACGAAGACAAGGGAGTATAGATAGATAGATAGATACATTTTTATTTCTGTGTCATGCACCATATTCAAGGTGCCCAGCCCGTCTGGGCTTACAAGACACAAATCATTCAAGTTCAACAATACAAACAAATCAACAAACAAGCTACAAAACGCTCAAACATAAACAAGACAGAGTTATATATTCAGATGAACAGCTTCTCCATTCTGAGTTTCCAAGTATATTGTGGGAGTCCATCAAGGGTAGGCCAGATAATAGGGCTTTGTGTTACATCTCTTTTACTAACTACCTACTCTTCTACCCATGTGTCTTTCCCCCATCCCCGTTGTAACATCAGCCCATAGACGCCGTAGATATGGCAGCTTCAGATGTAGTAACCCATGTAATTTTTCCTACCCAAAACGCACAAGTATTCCCTTTACTATTACTGCAGGACTCTGGAACTGTCAGTCAGCTGTTAAGAAAACTGAGACCATCTCAGCTCATGCTCTATCTCAATCCCTCCACTTTTTAGCTCTCACTGAGACCTGGATCATACCTGAGAATACTGCTACTCCAGCCGCACTCTCTGTGGCTTACTCGTTCTCCCAAACCCCCAGAGCCTCTGGGCGTGGTGGAGGCACTGGTCAAGTCAAGTCAAGTCAAGTCAAGTCAATTTTATTTATATAGCGCATTTACAAGCGGCTGAGCCGCAACCAAAGTGCTTTACAAAAGTGCAAGAAGGCATAGGCGAATGATATACGCTATATAAAAGCGTTAAAAGTATAATAAAATAAGTAGAAGAGTTAAAAGACAAAAAAGGTGGCTGAGGGCTTTATTTAAAGGCTAGTTCAAAAAGGTGGGTCTTCAAGTGGGATTTGAAAGTGTCCAGAGTCTGAGCTGCACGGATGCGGAGAGGGACTCCTCATTTCACCAAAATGGACCTACACGGTCACTCATCTCTCTCATCTCTCTATATCCTCTTTTGAGTCCCATGCAGTTGCTGTTTCCCTACCTGTCAAGCTCAACATTGTGGTGATCTACCGCCCGCCTGGTCCACTTGGTAACTTCCTTGATGAAATGGACACCCTCCTCTCCGTCTTTCCTGAGGATGGCACTCCACTCATCCTTCTGGGGGACTTCAACATACAGGCGGTAACCCTGCAATCCCCCCTCTTCCTTAACTTCTTCTCATCCTTCGATCTCTCCCTCTCTCTATCTCCACCCACTCATAAGGCAGGGAACCTGCTTGACCTGGTCTTCACCCGATCCTGCTGCACTTCCAACCTCACTGTCACTCCTCTCCCTGTATCTGATCATCACTTTATAACCTTTTCTCTTGCCATCTCCCTCCCCAACTCCCTCCCAGCTCCCACTCACACTATCACCATCATCAAAATCTCTCTCACCGACAGCCCTCTCCTCGGCTGTCCTGTCCCTGCTCCCTTCAGCTGAGCAGTTCTCTCTCCTATCCACTCAGGAGGCTTCCACTACTCTTTTATCCTCTCTCTCCTCTGCTCTTGACTCTCTCTGCCCTCTCACCTCGAAACCTCCTCGGTCCTCTCCCCCTGCTCCTTGGTTGTCTGAATCTCTGCAAACTCATCGAACAGAGCTTCAGGCAGCTGAGAGGAAATGGAGAAAAACTCAGAACCCCAGCGATCTCTCTGCTTACCACCTTATCCACTCTAACTTTACATCTGCTGTTTCAACAGCAAAAACCTCCTTCTTCATTTCTGAAATCCAGTCCTCTGTCTCAAACCCCAGCAAACTATTTTCCACCTTCTCTCTCCTCAACCCTCCCTCACCTCCCCCACCATCCTCCCTCTCTGCTGATGATTTTGTAACCTTCTTTGCTAAGAAGGTAGATGACATCAGCTCTTCCTTCCCCCTCCAGTCAATAGCTGCAACACTCCCGACTCCAACTCTCTGACCCCTGCTACAGGACTTACCTCCTTCTCTCCCCTCTCCCCCGAAGAGGTCCTTAAGCTTGTCATGTCTAACCGTGCCACCTCCTGCCCCCTTGATCCTATCCCTTCCTCTCTTCTCCAATCCATCTCCACTGATATATCTCCCTTCCTCACTACCCTTATCAACTCCTCTCTATCCTCTGGTCTTGTGCCAGCTCCTCTAAAGACTGCTAGAGTCAAGCCACTCCTTAAGAAACCCTCCCTTGACTTTACTGCGATCCAGAACTACCGACCTGTCTCTCTTCTCTCATTCATTTCCAAAACCCTTGAACGGGCTGCTTCTGAACAACTGTCTCTCTATCTCTCCCAGAATGACCTACTGGATCCTCTACAATCAAGCTTCAAGGCTTCTCACTCTACTGAGACGGCTCTCCTTTCAGTCACTGAGGCCCTTCACACTGCTAAGGCCTCATCCCTCTCCTCTGTCCTTGTCCTCCTTGACTTGTCTGCAGCTTTTGATACAGTGAATCACCAGATTCTTCTCTCTACTCTCTCTGATCTAGGCATCTCAGGATCTGCACTCTCCTGGTTTGCCTCCTATCTCTCTAACCGCTCATACCAGGTTCTATGGCGAGGATCCCTATCCATATCCTGTACTCTTAGCACAGGTGTGCCCGAGGGCTCAGTCCTGGGCCCCTTGCTATTCCTTCTCTATATCAGATATCTTGGTCTTGCTCTACCTCTCTTTCCCCCACTCAGACACCCAAATCGAGGCACATATCGCTGCATGCCTCAAAGACATTGGTGCTTGGATGTCTGCCCACCATCTCAAGCTGAATCTTGGTAAGACAGAGCTACTCTTCCTCCCCGGGAAAGACTGTCCCCTCACCGATCTCTCCATATCCATTGACAACACTACTGTGTTTCCCTCTCAAACAGCTAAGAACCTTGGAGTGATCCTTGACAATCAGTTGTCCAACTCAGCTTATATCGCAGCAACTGCCCGCTCCTGTAGGTTCTCCCTGTACAACATCCGCAAAATCCATCCGTTTCTCACAAGGGAAGCAACACAACTCCTGGTCCAGGCACTGGTCATCTCTCGCCTGGACTACTGCAATGTTCTTCTGGCTGGGCTACCTGCTGCAGCCATCCGACCGCTTCAGCTCATTCAGAACGCTGCAGCCCGTCTGGTATTCAACCAACCCAAATTCTCTCAGGTCACTCCCCTCTTCCGGGACCTTCACTGGCTTCCCATCTCGGCACGCATTCAATTCAAAACACTGGTTCTGGCCTACAGGGCAGTACACCTGACAGCCCCCCTGTACTTACAATCTATGGTCAGGCTCCAAATCTCTCACCGTTCCCTCCGATCCTCCACCAGTGCAGGACGCCTCGCCCCTCCTCCACTACGGGGGCTCAAAAGTCGCTCATCCCGTTCGCGACTCTTCTCGTCCCTGGCACCTCAATGGTGGAACGAGCTTCCACCTTCGGTCAGGACGGCCGAATCACTGCCGATCTTTCGGAAAAGACTAAAGACACACCTTTTCAGGCTCCATCTGGGCCCTTCTTGAACTAACTTCTTTCTCTCTTAAAAAAAAAAAAAAAACTAACCTGAACTAAACTTGTACCACTGTTCCTTCAGAAGTTGTAGTTGTCATAGACTGTGTTGCCTAGTTGATTGCTCTATTGCTGACAAAAATGTGTTATTGTAAGTCGCTTTGGATAAAAGCGTCTGCCAAATGACGTAATGTAATGTAATGTAATGAGACTGACAGACAGACGGACGGACGGACGGACGGACGGACAGACAGACAGATAGAGTCAGACAGACAGACATACTGTTCAGACAGAGACAGACAGACAGACAAACAGACAGAGACAAACAGACAGACATAGTCAGACAGACAGACGGACAGAGAGAGAGACTGACAGACAGACATACTGTTCAGACAGGCAGACGGATGGACGGACAGACAAACAGACAGACAGACAGACAGACATACTGTTCAGACAGAGACAGACAAACAGACAGAGACAGACAAACAGACAGACAGAGTCAGACGGACGGACGGACAGACAGACAGAGAGACTGACGGAGACAGAGACTGACATACATACATACTGTTCAGACAGAGACAGACAGACAGACAGACAGGCTGTGGTGGTGGGACAATCGGCAGTAAAGATCTGAACTGTAGTGTGCGATGCTGATGAAGCAGGATAGAGTTAACACAGTACCTCGGGTCTCCAATGCATAGATTAATTTCTTGACCACGTTGAAGCCGACCACATCCAGCTGTGCCACTGATGCAGAGAGTGGGAGAGGCCATGGGAAGACAGAGGTGAGGAGGAAAATAAGAAAAAAATACATTTTAAACTATTTAAAAAATAGTGATAACCTACTATTACTAAATGATCTATAGGACAAGTACAGAGCTTTGGCTGATGATATTGAACTCTCTCTCTCTCTCTCTCACACACACACACACACACATATATATATATATATATATATATAGAGAGAGAGAGAGAGAGAGAGATAGAGAGATAGAGGGAGAGAGAGTTTGAATGATGATGAGTAAATGCACAAATTCAAATGATGTAAAAAGGCAGATAATACTGATAATGAATATGTAAATAAACCTTTAATGAAAGCCAATTAAAGTGACTTACTGCCTTCAGCCTGGCTGTCTCTGTTGAGGTTGTATACCTGCAAGAGAAGAATCACACCAACTCATCAGGTAATTAGCCAGACGCTGCCAGTGTCAAATGAGGACAGGAGGTATTGGTGCATTACATTAGTATTCAGCATTGTTGAGTTCACTAGGCTGTTTTTGTTGTTGTTTTTCTAATTCAGCCTAATAGCTTTTGAACGCTTGTTAGCATGCACTGGTTATCTCAATTATGAGAAACCTGAATAAGATAACTGGGATATAACAATGTTATCCAGGATACTGAGAAACATATACAAGGGGTCCCACTTACTGCTGGCTTTTGCAATCTGCATAACCTCAATTTCCTCTGTAATATTGAGAATATTCTGTTCGCTTATGTAGATACAGAAGCTTGATTAAAAAACAAAACAAAAAAACAAACCTTCCTCAATTCCATTGAAGCTACAAATTATGCAGCTTTTTTCACATTAAAATAACAATAAACAGGGTATATTAGACATGATCAGTCTGACTCAGGCTGTGACCCTGTGTGTGCAGGCTGGTGATTGCACGTGTATCAGAGGAAGCATACCTGCTTCTGCATGCCTGCTTTACACACATGCTGCTTACCTCAGCCTCAGGCTACATGCTGCTTCAAGACTGACAGCCATCACGATGAGTAACAGGTCTCTCTCTATCTCTCTCTCTCGCTCGCTCTCTTTCTATCTCTCTCTCAGTAAGATAGACAGGCAGGTAAAACAAAGAGAGAAAAAACGCGCTTCAGCTGATAATGCCTCTCAGACAAGGGGACTGAGTTAAACTAGTGAAACAAAAGGATCTGGAGCACACGGTCAAAGTTAGGCAATTTAATAGGTGCAAACAAAGACTGACGTTTCGACACACACAGGTGTCTTCTTCAGAGTCAAACAGGGTGTAGTGCAAATGACTGGTTTAAGTACTCCCACCACAGAATGAAGCAGGTCTCTCATTGGTGGGGCATGGTTATTACATCATCTACACACAGCCAATGAAAAGTTACCACATAGCCTACTCCAGGAGGAGAGGAGTGCAAAACATGTCACATGACTTACTCCAAGAAAAGAGGAGTGCAAAACATGATTAAAAAACAATACATATGGAGAAATAACACAGCAATAGGGAGACCACAGAACCAACACAGGAAACAGGATAGACTGTTATCTTCATTAAGACCAAAAGGCTCAACAGTGTTCAGTGTGTGGAGCAAAAATGTTTCTCTACGGAGGAGTTTATTGACAATATCACCCCCTCTTGGTGGAGGGGGGATTTTTTCTATGCCCCAGAATTTAAGGGAAGCCACGGATCCATGGTTGGCCTGGTCATAGTGACGTGCCATTGCATAGTCGGAGTTCTTGGTTCGAATGGCCGTCTTGTGTTCGGCTATTCTAGTCTTGAGGGTGCGCTTGGTTTGTACCACATACACCAAACCGCACGGACATTTGAGCATATATACAACATGTGTACTGTCTGCTACAGTTGATAAAATAGTTTATTTTAAACTTTTTGGCCGTGCGTGGGTGTGTGAACTCCTTAGTATCCGAGGAGTTTGAGCAGTGTGTGCAGTGGCCGCAACGGTAAAATCCAATAGACTGAGTGGGGAGTCAGGACAGAGGAGCTGATGTAGGGATATCAGACTAAGCACTAAGCACGTCTGAAAGTGATGAGTGGAGGATCGGCAACAATCTCTTTAAGAGAAGGATCACTTTTCAGAATCTCCCAGTGTTTGAGGACGATATGTTTGATTTGGTTTGCTCTGGCATTGTATTCTGTGGAAAAACAGATGCGGGGAGTGTCTCTGTGCTTGGGTTT
>NC_139623.1:119202646-119272646 GCF_964638095.1 Poromitra crassiceps
ACACACACACACACACACACACACACACACACACACACACACACACCTTTACACACACACACACACACACACACACACACACACACACACACACACACACACTCACTCACTCACTCACTCACTCACTCACTCACTCACTCACTTGTCCACAGCCTCCACATCAAAACAGAACCTCTTCTCTATGGAGTCTGTCTTCCTCCTGGTGCAGGACTTGAGGACGAAGCTCTCCTCCTCTCCCTGACCAAGAAGTAGAGAGAGAAGCAGAGAGAGAGAAAGAAGCAGAGAGAGAGAAAGAAGCAGAGAGACCATCATACAGAAAATAAGTCGCAGTCGCATACGTTGCAGTGTGGCCATTCGTTAAAAATGTTATTTCATGGGGAAACTAGAACGACCGCAACGCGGACTTATGCCTCCGCCATTAGTTCATTCTTGAGTCCAAATCGCCATTTGAGGCAAATTCGAAGAAATTCCATCAAGACATTCCTGAGATATCGCGTTACCAAGCTTGAAAATGGCATTTGAGAGGTCACAGTGACCTTGACCTTTGATAACCAAAATGGAATCAGTTCATCCTTGCGTCCAAGTCGATGTTTGAGCCAAATCAGAAGAAATTCTATCAAGCCGTTCTTGAGATATTGCGTTAACCAACTTGGGAATGGCGTTCGTGAGGTCACAGTGACCTTGAAGTTTGACCACCAAAATGTAATCAGTTCATCCTTGAGGCCAAGTTAATGTTTGAGGCAAATTTGATGAAATTCCGTCAAGGCATTCCTGAGATATGGCGTTAACAAGCTTGAAAATGGTGTTGGAGAGGTCCCAGTGACCTTGACCTTTGATCACCAAAATGTAATCCATTCATCCTTGCGCCCAAGTCGACGTTTGAGCCAAATTGGCAGAAATTCCATCAAGCCGTTCTTGAGATATCGCTTTAATGAACTTGGGAATGGCATTTGTGAGGTCACAGTGACCTTGACCTTTGACCACGAAAATCTAATCAGTTCATCCTTGAGTCCAAGTCAATGTTTGAGGCAAATTTGATGAAACTCCGTCAAGGCATTTCTGAGATGTTGCGCTAACAAGCTTGAAAAATGGCGTTCGAGAGGTCACAGTGAACTTGGCCTTTGACCTTTGACCACCAAAATCTAATCAGTTCATCCTTTAGTCCAAGTCGATGTTTGAGGCAAATTTGATGAAATTCCGTCAAGGCATTCGTGAGATATCGCGTTAACAAGCTGGAAAATGGCGTTTGAGAGGTCACAGTGACCTTGACCTTTGACCATCAAAATCGAATCAGTTCATCCTCGAGTCCAAGGCGATGTTTGAGACAAGTTTGATTAAATTCCGTCAAGGCATTCCTGAGATACTGTATCGCGTTAACAAGCTTGAAAATGGCGTTCGAGAGGTCACAGTGACCTTGACATTTGACCTTTGACCACCAAAATCTAATCAGATCATCCTTGAGTCTAAGTCAATGTTTGAGGCAAATTTGATGAAATTCCGTCAAGGCATTCGTGAGATATCGCGTTAACAAGCTGGAAAATGGCGTTTGAGAGGACACAGTGACCTTGACCTTTGACCTTTGACCACCAAAATCTAATCAGTTCATCCTTGAGTCCAAGTCGATGTTTGAGACAAGTTTGATTAAATTCCGTCAAGGCATTCCTGAGATATCGCGTTAACAAGCTGTTTGAGAGGTCACAGTGACCTTGACCTTTGACCTTTGACCACTAAAATCTAATCAGATCATCCTTGAGTCTAAGTCGATGTGTGAGGCAAAGTTGATGAAATTCTGTCAAGGCATTCGTGAGATATCGCGTTAACAAGCTGGAAAATGGCGTTTGAGAGGTCACAGTGACCTTGACCTTTGACCACCAAAATCTAATCAGTTCATCCTTGAGTCCAAGGCGATGTTTGAGGCAAATTTGATGAAATTCCGTCAAGGCGTTCCTCAGATATCGCGTTAACAAACATCGTACGGACGTACGGACAACCCGGATCCATAATGCCTCCGGCCTGGCTATCGCCGGCGGAGGCATACAAATTTGGTATCCACAGTGGAAGTGGGCCATTGGAGATTTTGTACATACTGTATGGTACTTGGTCTGAAAAGTTTGGGAACCCCTCATATAATATATAATTATGCTGCACATGACAGCAAAGCAAAGAAAATATAATAATTTTGCACTGTGGCCTTTTGACCTTGTAACACGCTGCTCTTTTCTTTTTATCCAATTTATGTAAAGCACTTTTAATTGCCTGCGTATGAAAATGTGCTATACAAATAAACTTGCCTTGCCTTAGTGGGACCTGATAGACTGACAGGTTAACACTAGTGGGAGCTGATTGGCTGACAGGTTAACACTAGTGGGAGCTGATTGGCTGACAGGTTAACACTAGTGGGAGCTGATTGGCTGACAGCTTAACACAGCCTCAGTCTCCTTCCTCCTGATCACGTTACAGACCAGCTGGCTGCTGACAGCATGTCAGCAAACATGCACAAATCTGGACCAACTGCAAAGTTCTGCTGGCAACCTCCCTGTGTTATATGGACTAACATATTTACATTTACACCTGGTTTTTAAATGTGACCTGTATCGGGGGGTACGGTGGTGCAGTGGTAAGCGCTGTCGCCTCACAGCTCGAAGGTCCTGGGTTCGATTCCCACCTGGGACGCTGTGAACGCTGAAGGAATGCGTGCCCGTCCGCATGTCCTCGAGTGCCCACCGCCCGGGTGGGGTCGTCAAAAGGGCCTTTCGGTGTTTTGCATAGTTTGCATGTTCTCCCCGTGCCTCCCGGAGGTTTCCTTCATATAGGAACCCCTTCACCAAAACATGCAATATCCTGGTTGCTAATGTGGTTCCTCCTCTGGTCGTTAAGGGCGCCTGTTCGGAGGGAGGGGAACTGGTTGGAATAGCGTGAACCTCCCACGTGCTATGTCCTACCGGTGAAGCTTCCTCTGTCAGGTGAAAAGAAGCGGCTGGCTAACTGCCCATGATTCGGAGGAAGCATGGAGCCAGTTTCGGCTCTCCCCAGATCGGCAGAGGGTGGAGTAGCAACCAGGATAAATAAATTAAATTAGCACTAATGGGGGATAAAAATTGGATAAAAAAATCGGGAACAAAATATTAAGAGAAAAAAGAAAGAAATGTGACCTGTATCCGGATAAGTTATCTGGATGTTATCTGGATAAGGAAAACCTGTAGCTCAGGAGGTAGAGCGGGTCGTCCACTAATCGCTTTGGATAAAAGAGGTCAGTGGTTCGATTCCCGCCTCCTCCAGTCTGCATGTCGAAGTGTCCTTGGTCAAGATACTGAACCCCAAATTGCTCCTGATGGTGTGCCAGCACCCTGTGTGGTAGCCTGCCACCATCGGTGTATGAATAGGTGAATGTACCTACTGATTGTAAAGCGCTTTGGATAAAAGTGCTATATAAATGCAGGCCATTTACCATTTTACCATTTACCAAGGTGTAAACACATCATGATCAGGACGTGATCAGAGCTTCCTGACCACACCTGGAGGTAGTCTGGCTCACTGTGTTCAGATCTCTTTCACCCCAAATGCGACTATTATCCAGATAACTTATCCGGATACAGGTAGCATTTAAAAACCAGGTGTAAATGCATGCACACGCACGCACGCACGCACACACACACAGCAGCAGTGTGTTAATGAGTGTTTGAGAGCAGCACAGTGGGCCAAGCTGGGGAACGGCCAACTGCAAACCAGACGACAGGCTAGAGGCTGACACTTTGGCCAATATGAGAGAGAGAGAAAGATAGAGAGGCGTTTGTGTGTGTGTGTGTGTGTGTGTGTGTGTGTGTGTGTGTGTGTGTGTGTGAGAGAGAGACAAAGAAAGTGAGAGAGTGAGTGTGTGTGCGTGTGTGTGTGTGTGTGTGTGTGTGTGTGTGTACATTTACTTAAAATAAAATGAACAACACAATATCTGGTGTATGTTATGTTGCCTAGAAGCCTTTTTGTGATTGAACATTGCCACACCACCTTTTGGCCAGTGGGCGTGGAAAATGAATCACTTCTAAGTTGGCCCATGGCCAACCTTTCTACCAAGTTTTGTGCAAATCCGTTGATAGCTTTTTGAGACAACCAAACAAACAGAGATACAGACAGACAGACAACCAAACAAACGGAGATACAGACAGACAGAATCTGGTATATTTAAGTCAAGTCAAGTCAAGTCAAGTTTATTTGTATAGCACATTTCATACACAGAGGCAATTCAAAGTGCTTCACATAAAATAATTGACAGGAAAATAAAAGAATAAAAGAAGAGAATAAAATGGACATTTAAAAGCATCACAACAAAACTTTAAAAAAGAGTATAAAAAGTGCATTAAGCAACAGGCGCAGCAGTTGCGAAAAGAGCTAAAAACTTATAGAGGACTCATTGGGTTTGCATAATAGAATAAATCAATTTATCTATATTTAGTCCCCCGACATACTATATAAGAAACATGACTACACACACATAAAACTCAGGTCTGGGTACGGTGTCCTCTTTCAAGCTCCCCTTACGCGTGCGTCCCTCCTGACGCATCACCTCACCCTCTTGTGAGTATATCCGTATTACGGAACCATCCCCCAGACCTGCAGCTTTTAGCAGTAATTGCAATCATCTATGTTTTAAAACCAATTGTATAATAGTGATTGAGAAACAGCTGTCAGCAGTTAAAAGTGACGGTAAACATAAAAGTCTTTAGTCTATTTTTAAAAGTAAGTAAGGTTGGGGCAGATCTGAGGTCTTCAGGCAATTTGTTCCAGCTAGCAGAAGCATAGTGGGTAAATTCGACCTTCCCATGATTTGATTTGATCCTAGGGACAGTTAATAAGCTGGACCCTGCTGACCTAAGAGTTCTAGACGGTTCGTAGCGTGGGAGCAATTCAGCTATGTATTTTGGGCCTAGGCCATTAACACATTCAGTGCCACAGCGCTTCAGTAAAATTGTCTGGAGCCTGTGCCAGATTCACTTCCATTCAGTTGAAAACAGCTATAGAATTTTTTCTATTATGGCTATATTAACGGGGCTGGACTTTAATGAAACATTGAACACTCCTGCTTCTTCCAAAGAAGAAATTTTGTTTCTAGACAGTTCCATTATGAAATTACAGCCTCTCAAAAAAGTGCACTTTCAAGGGTTTTCTGTCGTTTTTTTTTACTTTCCAAGATATAGGCCCTTTTATGAATACCTTTTGCACTCTAATTTCGAGCACATTCACTGACTCTGGCTGGTGTTTTCTGATGTGGTGGCGTGTGGTGTGGTTTCTGTGAAGCCTGTGTGCCACACACCCCTCTCTCCCCCCCCCCCCCCCCCCCTCTCCCCTCTCCACCTCTGAGCTGCGGGCTCCTCCCACACGCACAGAGTTTGTTTTCTCGTTTTTGCCCCGGACAGATCCCAGCGCCCATCAAGAAGGAAATGATGCGCGCTGGCAAACGCGACTGAACGAAAAGGCTTGGCCGTTCGGCTTCGGATGCTGGCTTTCTAGGAAATCGTGTGGAGATAGATAGAAGCATAAGAGCTCAGTTGTGAGCGCGGATGCAGCCGAGCCCACTGTCCGCTGTAGACAGAGCAATATATACGGCTCTGGCAGAAAGCATGCATCGGTTTCCACTTTCTCCGCTGTCTCCTGTACAAAGTAAAGGATCTGAGGTGGGTGGAGCAGCTCCTGTGACGATGTTTAAGGTGGCGCCGTGTGATCCCTTGAAGGGATTCATGCTCACTGGCTAGGTACGACCTTAAACAGCAGAATTATGGAATAATATGAATTATGATTTTAGGACGTCCACAGACGTCCTTGGCACTCCTCGTTACTTTTTTTTAGGACGTCCACAGACGTCCTTGGCACTGAATGTGTTAAGTGATTTATAGACTAATAACAGTATTTTAAAATCTATTCTATGAGACACTGGCAACCAGTGTAAGGACTTGGAGGCCCTGGAACAATGGTGTCAGGACAACCACCAAAAAGAGGTAATTGTAGACTACAGAAGGGGGGGGGGGGCACACACCCCCCAATCACCATCAACGGCACAGTGGTGGAAAGGGTGGACAGCTTCAAGTACCTGGGAGTCAATATCCACCAGGACCTGACATGGGCCAACCACACCGCCACTGTTGTCAAAAAGGCCCAACAGCGACAACACGGACTCAGGCGCCTGAAGAAATTCGGGCTAAGGCCAAAAATCCTCAGGGACTTCTACAGAGGCACCATTGAAAGCCTGCTGACTGGCTGCTTCACCACCTGGTACGGGAACTGCACCACCATGGACCGCAGGGCGCTAAGAAGGGTGAGGCGCATGTAACAGGATGTGAGCTGCCAGAACTGCAAGATCTGTACAACCAGCGGTGCCTCAGGAGGTCCCTGAAGATCATCAAAGACACAAACCACCCCCACAACAGTCTGTTCTCCCTGCTACCCTCAGGGAGGAGATACAGGGTCCCAAGAGCACGCACAAATCGCTTGAGGGACAGTTTCTTCTCACAGGCCACGAGACTCCTTAACACATTCACTGCCAACAGTTTTTTTTTACTGTAGGTAGCTTCTGCCAAGGTTTTTTTTTGAGGATTCTGGCTCATCTTTCAAGAGCCGAGGATTCTTTTCTGTTAGGATTTTGTGAACACAAAATATCTCAAAAGAACTAATAGAATGTGTGCTTTCTCTGTCTAAAAGAGTTAGTTTGTAGAGTTAGTAGTTATGTAGGCATTAGCAGTTGAATACAGCATGGTTTCAGCGTCTGAAAATGAAAGGTGAGAAAAATGCCTTTTTGTGAAATTCGATAGAACAGTCACTTTAACCATTTATTTTTGGCATCAGTAAGACGTAACAGTAATTTCCTCCATAACAGCAGGAAACCCCCCTCTCCTTCAAACTCCTCCCTCCGTGGCTGTTCTCCTCCTCCCTCCGTGGCTGCAGCGGGCGTGTCACAAGCGAGTTTCTGTTGTCTGTGCTGCCTGGCTGCCCCTCGTCGGGCGAGTCTGGATGGGCTCGCTCGTTTCTTGGGGTTTCGGTTGAGAGCTTTGATGAAGCTTTTGCGATTCTGGGCTTTATGCTGCGTGTTTCAAAGTGTGTTCCACCCAGTCTATTTTTGGAACCCCCCACCGTTGTGCGCCACCGTTGTGCTCCAGCGCGAAAGCGTTTTCGCCTACAGTATGAGAATGGCTTCCTCACGCTTTTCCCTGCAGTTTTGGCTCGGCTTTCAATAGTCTGGAGAGCACTGTCGCCACTTAGTGGGTCGGTGGAATGGGTTGTACACGTTCGGTGGCTCCCATATTTTTATAGGAGATGTAAAAGGGTTAGATCAACGTCCCACCGTCAATTTTTTTTTTTTTTTTTTTTGACGAGTTGACTCGCCATTGGCAGTCAACCGTTGGTTTCTGCTTGACGAGTTGACTCGCCAACGGCAGTGAAGGTGTTAACATATACAAATAGTGTAGTAGCCGTACTGTACCGCACTGTAGATGCCACCATTATGTATGACTAATGTTCAATAGTATGTTTAATTAGGTATACGCTATTTGCACCTAACAGAATGTTATTACCCTATGTCTAATTATGTTTAAAGTATGTTCATGCCATTTGCACTATGGGCAGTGAATACGCCACTGTCTGTGGCGTGTCTTACTGCTCTATTGCCCGTTGCCTCTTGTTTTTTATTTATATATCTTCTATTTTATTTTTTGCACTATGTTGTAACGGAGCCTACAGCACAAGAATTTCACACGTGATACTTGTACTACGGAGTGACAATAAAAATCTTGAATCTTGAATCTTGACTTAAGAACTGGAGTGATATGATCAGCTTTCTTAGTCTTCGTTAGAACTCTAGCAGCAGCATTCTGAATGAGCTGAAGTTGCCTAAGTTCCTTTTTGGAGAGACCAGAGAAAAGGCTATTGCAGTAGTCTAACCTACTATAGATGAAGGCATGAATTAGTTTTTCTAGATCCTGTGTGGACATGTAGCCCCTAATTCTTGCTATATTTTTAAGATGATAAAAAGCTGATTTTCTGATTGACTTAATGTGGGAGTTAAAGTTGAGATCGGAATCAATAATAACGCCAAGATTTTTGACTTGATCCTTAGGCTTCAGGGATCAAGACTCAAGGCGTGCAGTGATTTTAAGCCTTTGTTCTTTGGGACCAAAGACGATCACCTCTGTTTTGTCTTTGTTTAGCTGTAGGAAATTCTGGCACATCCAGTTATTTATTTGATCAATGCACTGGCACAATGATTCTATGGGAGCATAGTCAGCTGAGGAAAGAGTTATATACAACTGAGTGTCATCTGCGTAGTTATCATAGGCTACTTTGTTTTTTTGCATAATTAGGCCTAGAGGGAGCAGATAAATGTTGAAGAGAACAGGCCCCATAATGGATCCTTGAGGCACCCCACAAGTCATCCTAGTTAGGTCAGATGTGTAAGTGCCAATGGAGACGAAGTACTTCCTGTCTTGAAGATAGTACCTGAGGACCGTACCCGATAGCCCAACCCAGTTTTCCAGTCTGTCCAATAAAATTGAGTGGTCAACAGTGTCAAATGCAGCGCTAAGATCCAGTCTGTGTTCATTCTAATGTCATTTATGACTTTAGTAAGCGCGGTTTCTGTGCTGTGATGGGGGCGAAAGCCTGATTGGAGTTTATCTAGGAGATCATTTGAGGTTAGGAATCTATTGAGTTGTAGGTAAACAACCTTTTCAATTATTTTGGCTATAAAGGGGAGATTAGATATTGGTTGACAGTTGATTTGTTTATTTAGACGGGACAGTGCAAAATTAATGGACACAAAGAACATAATCAGAGTGTAAAAATTGCCGGATTTAGCACGAGACTCGAGCACGAGGCTCGAACACGTTGCACATGGCACGAGGCTAATTTCCATCCGTAGTCCCCAAAACAAAGAGGACATATGTGGACATACCTACATACAATACAATACATACAAACAATACATAGATACATACATATGCAGCCGGCAGTAATGGTTTCTAAATATACTCAGATTTGCAATTTAGTCTGTAGTTACTGATTACCGATGCATCAAGGCTACGCTTTTTTTAGTAGGGGTTTAATAACTGCAGTTTTCAGGGACCCAGGAAAAGTGCCAGTCAAAAGGGAGCTAACTATTTTCAATAGGTCCGACGACAGACAGTTATAAACGCTTTAAAAAAAGCTTGTTGGAAGGGTATCGAGACAGCACGAAGATGATTTAAGGCCTTGCACAGTTTCCTCTAAGATGCCGTGGTCGATAACGCTGAAGTGGGACAAATTTATCGAACTAGGGATCTGCGGGTAGGATGATGTCACAGCATTTCTTGGTGTGGAGCCACTAATAGCCTGCCTGATATTAATAATTTTGTCCGTAAAAAAGGCAGCAAACTCATTACATTTGACAGTAGAGAGAAACTCAGGTGCTACACAGAGAGGCGGGTTAGTCAGTCTATCAACTGTGGCAAATAGAGTGTGTGCATTGTTCACATTTTTGTTAATGATATCGGAAAAGAACGATTGTCTCGACCTTTTCAGTTCGAGGTTGTAGGAGTGAAGGCTTTCTTTGTAAATATAGTGAATATGAAGATTAGTTTTCCGCCATTTACGCTTTCCTGCAATCTTTCTTTTTGCATCTAACGGATGCAGAATTTCGCCAGGGTGCTTTAATCTTGCCAGACAGCATTTTTAACTTAACAGGCACCACGCTATCAATAACATTCAGGATTGTTGAATTGAAGTTATCGAGAATGTCATTGACAGAAGCTGATGTGGGAGGAGATAAAGAAAATGTCTCCATAAACAGCGCGCTGGTGCCTGCATTAATGTCTCGTCTTTTAACGGTTTGTGACCTATTAATGATCTCAGGGGAGATTTCCATTTAAAAAAAGATGCAAAGATGGTCAGACAACGCAACATCAATAGTCAACACAGAAGAGGACTTAAAGCCCCTAGTAATAACTAAATCCAGGGTATGGCCTCGGTTGTGAGTAGGCCCTGAAACATGTTGAGACAGATCAAAAGTGTCAAGTAAGATATTCAGTTCTTTGGCAAAATTATCATTTGGGTTATCAATATGAATATTGAAATCCCCAGCAATAGATATAGTCATGTTAAGTAGAGGGTCACAGCGACTCACCGTCTTCCCTCCTGACTTCTGGTCAAACAGGACCATGGTGACCCTCTTGGGCTCCCGGTGGTACGTACAGTAGTACTTTACCCAGGTAGATACAAACGAGCCTGAGAGAGAGACAGAGAGAGAGAGAGGGTGTGAGAGAGAGACAGAGAGGCAGAGAGGGAGTGAGAGAGAGACAGAGAAGGAGTGAGAGAGAGACAGAGAGGGAGTGAGAGAGAGACAGAGAGACAGAGAAGGAGTGAGAGAGAGACAGAAAGACAGAGAGGGAGTGAGAGAGAGACAGAGAAGGAGTGAGAGAGAGACAGAGAGGGAGTGAGAGAGAGAGAGAGACAGAGAGGGAGTGAGAGAGAGACAGAGATGTCAGAGAGACAGAGAGGGAGAGAGAGAGACAGAGAGGACATGAGAGAGAGACAGAGAGACAGAGAGGGAGTGAGAGAGACATAGAGACAGAGAGGGAGTGAGAGAGAGACAGATAGACAGACAGGGAGTGAGAGAGAGACAGAGAGGGAGTGAGAGAGAGAGAGAGACAGAGAGGCAGTGAGAGAGAGACAGAGAGGGCGTGAGAGAGAGAGAGAGACAGAGAGGGAGTGAGAGAGAGACAGAGAGGGCGTGAGAGAGAGAGAGAGACAGAGAGGGAGTGAGAGAGAGACAGAGAGGGAGTGAGAGAGAGACAGAGAGGGAGTGAGAGAGAGAGAGAGACAGAGAGGGAGTGAGAGAGAGACAGAGAGGGCGTGAGAGAGAGACATAGAGACAGAGAGGGAGTGAGAGAGAGACAGATAGACAGACAGGGAGTGAGAGAGAGACAGAGAGGGAGTGAGAGAGAGACAGAGAGACACAGAGGGAGTGAGAGAGAGACAGAGAGGGAGTGAGAGAGAGACAGAGAGACAGAGAGCTGAGTGAGAGTTTAGACAGAGAGACAGTGAGAGAGAGACATAGAGACATAGAGGGAGTGAGAGAGAGACAGAGAGGGAGTGAGAGAGAGACAGATTGACAGAGAGGGAGTGAGCGAGAGACAGATAGACAGACAGGGAGGGAGAGAGAGACAGAGAGGGAGTGAGAGAGAGACAGACAGGGAGTGAGAGAGAGACAGAGAGGGAGTGAGAGAGAGACAGAGAGGGAGTGAGAGAGAGACAGAGAGACAGACAGGGAGTGAGAGAGAGACAGAGAGGGAGTGAGAGAGAGACAGAGAGGGAGTGAGAGAGAGACAGAGAGGGAGTGCGAGAGAGACAGAGAGACAGTGAGAGAGACAGGGAGGGAGTGCGAGAGAGACAGAGAGACAGAGAGGGAGTGAGAGAGAGACATAGAGACAGAGAGGGAGTGAGAGAGAGACAGAGAGGGAGTGAGAGAGACAGAGAGGGAGTGAGAGAGAGACGTAGAGACAGAGAGGGAGTGAGAGAGAGACAGAGAGGGATGAGAGAGTCGCGGCGCGACCTTGTGCATAGCCAGTTTTCATTAGGACACCATGTTAACAGATCTGTCAGTCCACACCGAATTGCGCGCAGTGCGCACCTCCGCGGACGCTCAGGGCGCAAGATAGCCTCGATTTCTATTTTTGTGCACGGACCCTCTGCGCCTCTGTCAAGCTGAACAGATCAGATCAGGGCAGACAGGAACTCCGAAACCGGACATTCGTCAAATAAAACCAATCTCAAAGTAAAATAATGTTTATTTACGTTGTTGATTGCCCCTTTGGAAGTGTGAAAAGAGAGAGAGAGAGCAGTTGGAGAGGGGGAGCGGCTCCATCAGAGCGAAGGGGACAGACAACAGAGAGAGGAGACAAATCTAGTAGCCAGTAGCCTGAAGTTATCAAAGTTTTTATCGATTGGATAAAGATGGATGATGAAAAGTTGATTTTTGAAGTTGAGAAATACCGAGTTTATACGACCCGAAGCACAAATTCTATAAAGACACTACCAAAACTTTTCCATATTGGGAGCAGGTTGCCACAGGAATTGGACTCCCAGCCTCATCAGGTAAATATACCATGTGTGTAATCACTGTGTTCATAGGATTATAGGTCATGTTAAATAAGGGAAGGGTGAACATGGATTGTCTATCATGATAATGAATCACTGCAATCAACTGTAAATGCTTCCATTGAAAAGAGCAGGCCAGCTAGGAGCATCTTCAGACTTGCATTCCCCTCCCCCATACGAGCAGAGCCCCTCCCCCATACGAGCAGAGCCCCTCCCCCATACGAGCAGAGCCCCTCCCCCATACGAGCAGAGCCCCTCCCCCATACGAGCAGAGCCCCTCCCCCATACGAGCAGAGCGCCTCCCCCATACGAGCAGAGCGCGCAGAGAAAGAGAAGTGAGCTGCGCTCTCTGTGTGGACACTTTAAGCGCCTTCTGCACGGAGGTGCGCTGAGCGCCGCATGTGCGCAAGTTCCGCGTACCGGTGTGTCCCCAGGGTTCCAATCCATCAGAATTAGTTTTTTGGCAACATTTGTCCCCTGTGTCAGAGACTGTTGCACAGCTGTACGGAAGTTCAGTGGCTGAAGGGTTATTTTGTAGGCCTTAAGAGTACCAATCATATATTTTGTCCCCGAATCCCATCAGTGAAGGGCAGAAGAACCAGAAGACAGGTGGCCTCTGACACCTGTCACACAGCGGTGAGACAGAAGGGTAACTCTTGTCCAACTTATGCTTAGAATAGTGAAGACGGTGAGCGACATTAAATTGAATCAGCTGATGTCTGCTATTAACTGAGCAGAGTTGTATCACAGACAGACTCCTGTCCCATATAATGTCAGATAAGTCAATGCCAAGTTCCCCCTGCCACGCTTCTCTAATCCTCTCAGTAGAGGCCGTGGTGCAGTTGTGCAACAGACATACAAATCTAGAAATGAGATGCTTGGAGTGAGGAGGGCTCAGCAAAACATCGAAAAAAGCATGTTCATTTGGGAGCACTTTAAAGTGATGAATCTTGGATCGAACATAATCTCTGACTTGTAGGTATCTGAACAAGTGTGTGTTGGGCAACTCAAATTTCCTCTTCAGAAGATCAAAGGATGCGAAATGACCATCTATGTATAGGTCTCTGATGGAAACCAGACACTTCTCACTCTAGGTATGGTAGGTTTTGTCTGACAGTGAAGGTAAAAAAAAAGAGTGATTAAGACACATTGGTGTGTGGACAGAAACATCTGGTAGACTCAAAACACTCCTATGGTTTAGAATTCTGACAGAGTTTTGCATAAGAAAAATTAGAAAATAACATGGCGGCCACATTTTAACTCATTAAGTGCCAGCCACTTTTGGAGAACGGACGCTCCAGTGCCAGAGTTTCAGAGCGTTTTCAGTGATTTCTCGAGGCCCACAGAATATTGTGTGATATTACTATGTAAACACCGAACACGCACAAAGAACGATGAGACTCTCTTCTATCATCTGCAAAAAAAAGTTTATTGATATCATTTTCCGTTCTTTAGTTATCAGCCGGAGAAGATAGGTTGATTTCAGCAAAAAAAACACGTTTCAATTTAGAAGCTGAGATATTCAGCCTTTTGTGAAATTAAGCATTTCAAGCACATCACTGACTCTGAAGGTAATATTTTCTGATGTAATGACACCTCAAAAACAATTTCCTTCAATAAAACAGTGAAAACAAAGGAATTTTGTTTGGCCAAATAATATTTTTTAGCTGCAACCAGCAGCGCTGGCCCCTGCGTGTGCAGACCCTACACCTTCTTGCTGGTCTTGATTTACTGCTGGTGGGCATCAGATATTCTAGCTTGTTTGCCTGTCTCTGTGCATCGAGCCTGCTGTCTGGGTCTGTGTTTACTGTCAATGGTTGTAGCCTATGCTGCCCTGCGTGCCCCACCCCCCTCCTCCTCCTCCGTGGGAGTGTCTGGTGGCTCTGCTGCGTTTGCTCTGCGTTTGCTCTGCACTGAAAAGTGCGCTGCACCCCGCTTTTTCACAGCATGTCGCCGGCTCCCAGCTGAGAATAATGTAACTTTTCAGAAAGACGCTGGTGTCGGCAACTAAATCATATGGAGGGGCTATCGCAGCGGTGACGGAGAGATAGTTTGGCTTGACAGACTAGCCAAACAGAAAAAAAGAGAAAAGGACAAAGAGACAAAGACAAAGAAGAAGAAAAACAGCCCAGCCTGCATATTTAGTGGTAGTCGAGTTGCCATGGTAACCGCACACGCTCAGAGCTCCCACAGTTCGGGCCTGGCTCCGTCAACCGTTGCTTCATTACCGCTTGTTTGTCCCACTGCTTGGACAGCATGTGTGTATGTGTGAGCCAAAGCAACACGCACTCACGCACACGCACACACACACACACAAATAAGAGGCTAATGATAAATCCTTAATTTAATATAATGAAAGGTTGTCTATCTTTCGCTTCAAGAAAAAAGAAGACAGCCTCTTGCTCCTTGAAAACTGCAATAGTCAATAATGCAATTCTGAGTTTATATTTGTTTTATTTGTTTTTGTTTGTTATTCTCTGTGCAGTGCTAGCACACGCACACACGCCCCTACACGCAGGAGCAGGTACGTACGTTTCTCCTGGACGAAGAGGTATCCCTCCATGGTGTGCTGGCTGACACTCTTGTGTTCATGAGGATTCTCCTTCATCTTCCTCATCAGACTCTCCACCTCCGACCGCGTGCTCTCAAAACGGTTCCTCGTCTGTCCACACACGCACGCACGCACACACACACACACACACACACACACTTGGGCAGTAAGCAAATGTTCTTTATCCAGAGTACTGTAACCCAAAACCACAACAATAATAAAAAACTTTATTTTGATACTTTTCAAAACAAATCTTACACAAGTGTGTAAAACAAAATAGATAAAAGACAAAACAAGGCACGAGAATTCACCACACACAAGAATAACCAGAGTGGAAAAAATAAGTAATCACTCCAAATCCATAATGTAGCTCTAACAGTAGAATGACCGTTTAAATAATGGTTGGTGTTTTCTCCCCAATTATACTTGACCAATTGCCCCTGCTGTCTCGGTCGTTGCTCCACCTCCTCTGCCGATCTGGGGAGAGTTGTAGACTAGCACATGCTTCCTCTGATACATGTGGTCTGGGGAGAGTTGTAGAGTAGCACATGCTTCCTCTGATACATGTGGTCTGGGGAGAGTTGTAGAGTAGCACATGCTTCCTCTGATACATGTGGTCTGGGGAGAGTTGTAGACTAGCACATGCTTCCTCTGATACATGTGCAGTCGCCAGCTGCTTCTTTTCACCTGACAGCAGGACGTAGTATGTATGTGGGAGGATCATGCTATTCCCCCCATTTCCCCTCGCCCTGGAACAGGCGCCCCGACTGACCAGAGGAGGCGCTAGCGCAGCGACCAGGACACATATCCACCGGCTTCGCACCCGCAGACATGGCCAATGTGCTTGTAGGAACGTTTGACCAAGTTAATGTAATGCTGATAGTAAGATGCAAGTGTGACCTGTGAGATGCAAATCCCTGTCCTTTGTATGCAGATGGGAAGGTGTGTGTGTGTGTGTGTGTGTGTGTGTGTGTGTGTGTGTGTGTGTGTGTGTGTGTGTGTGTGTGTGTGTGTGTGTGTGTGTGTGTGTGTGTGTGCGCGCATGCGTGGGTGTGCGCGCGGGTGCATTTGTGTGTGTGTGTGTGTGCGTGCGTTCGACCTTACATTCTGTATGCTGATGGTGAGGTCAGTCTTGAAGTGGTTGAAGTCTTTGGCCAGCTCATAGCCGTGGTGATAGTAGGTGAACAGGCCTTGGAGGAAGGCCAACAGCTGAGCCCACAAAGACAACAGGAAGAGGAAGAGGAAGAGGAGGGGTACTCAGATAAGGACAGTATATTTCATATATTTGTGGTATACAGTTAAATCAGGAGAATAAGGAGAGTTTGGAACTATGTACCCAAGCAATTTGTTGACCATAAAATAGTGATTAATTGAAATAGTGACTGATGCAAAATATGTCAAGTGGCAATGAGCGAATTAATTATTGTAAAATAATTAAGGACAGCACACAATAATACAGTATATGCCTGTAAATCACAGCTACTATGGACCTTGCTACAGAATAAGCACACTGCATGTCAGAGACCTTAGTACAGGGGGGGCTTATATTGCATTACATACACGAACGAGAGAGAGAGAGAGAGAGAGAGAGAGAGAGAGCTGGCGTGTGATTAGGGAATGGATTGGAGTCTGCTGTGTGTGTGTGTGTGTGTGTGTGTGTGTGTGTGTGTGTGTGTGTGATTTGTACATGTCAGCGTAGTAGGTGTTTATATACATGTTCAGTGTGTATGAACAAAGTGTGTGTGTGTGTGTGTGTGTGTGTGTGTGTGTGTGTGTGTGTGTGTGTGTGTGTGTGTGTGTGTGTGTGTGTGTGTGATTTGTACATGTCAGCGTAGTAGGTGTTTATATACATGTTCAGTGTGTATGAACAAAGTGTGTGTGTGTGTGTGTGTGTGTGTGTGTGTGTGTGTGTGTGTGTGTGATTTGTACATGTCAGCGTAGTAGGTGTTTATATACATGTTCAGTGTGTATGAACAAAGTGTGTGTGTGTGTGTGTGTGTGTGTGTGTGTGTGTGTGTGTGTGATTTGTACATGTCAGCGTAGTAGGTGTTTATATACATGTTCAGTGTGTATGAACAAAGTGTGTGTGTGTGTGTGGGGGGGGGGGGGGGGAGAAGAGCAGGAAAGAGCCCTCGATGGGATGGGAAACTCTGACCCAAAACAATGCGAGACTTACGGGCTCCACAAAGTCAAACATCTTCCTCTCTTGGACCTCCTGCACCTTGAAGACGTACTCCAGAGAAACCTCGTAAAAGTGCTGCCGTACATTGTCCACCTGGCTGTCCGCCTGGAGGAAGAAGAGAGAGAGAGACCATGGATGGACGTTTCTGCAGAAACATGTCTTAAACAAGTCAGAGGAGAGAGTAAGACATGGGGGCAGGGCCTCACCAGCCAGGTGGGCGGGTAGTTGGAAAAAATCCACCCGCCAGGCATATTTTTTACCGGCTAAAATAATTTTTGTCACATATACATATAGGGCCGTCCCGAATACCATATTTAGAGCGTCGACGCTTCGGGGAGATAAAATCAATTATAATCGAAGCTTCTATGGTCCGGGGAGGCAAACAAACATGTTGTAAACATCTAGTTGTAGGCTACTTACTTTGAGTTGAAAGGACTCTCAGCTCAGCACCGTCCGCTCCGCGGCTCATAGTCAACTCGTGACAAAAAGCTCCTCATCTGTCCTCCGGATGGTTGATTTTCATCGTGCGGATATTATTTGCCACTAAATGTTAATTATAGGTGGGCTCAGCATAACGTTAGCGGACTTGCCTGTATGCTCACTGAGCTTGTCAAGAGAGCTGTGTGACAGCTGCTACTTCACAACATTATAAAAAAAGTAAACGACTTGAATTGACTTGAACACTTGTAAAGTTACTCACACTTGTAAAGTTACTCACACTTGTAAAGTTACTCACACTTGTAAAGTTACTCACATCGTAAAGTTACTCACACTGTAAAGTTACTCACACTGTAAAGTTACTCACACTGTAAAGTTACTCACACTGTAAAGTTACTCACACTGGGTTGAAAATGAGGAAAGAAGTGTACGAAGTTTCATGTTTATAAGTCGGCCTCTTTCACGTCCGCAATTCATGTCTCTGTGCTGCCTGGCCTCTGCTGGGTGCGTTTGTTTGTTCTCACGGCGCGTGCCAGTGTGAGTTGATCCCCGTGTTAAACAGCATGAGCCCGAAGGACCCAGGCAAGCCAGAAAACTAGAGACAGTCTCACAAAGCACTCATGTTAGACCCCTGAGTGTCACACGCCAAACGTAAAATCTAGTCACCATTGGCACCTGGCGGGTGTTAATTTCGGGCCCTGCATAGGGGTGTCCCCAAAATAAATCGATTCATGTAAGAAGTATGATTCTTACCAAGAATTGATTGTGAATTGATTCTCAGCTTCCAATATTTTAATCACTTTCACTTATTTTTCTTGAAGTCACTGAGAAAACCAACAAGTTTTGATTTGTGCAAGTTTAGCATGAATAAATGTGACCTTTTGTCTTAGGTTTGCCTTTGTATTGTCTCTACTGTGTTTACATATTGCAAGTGAGACAACTTTAACAAATAAAATAAAAGACGACATAATCGTATACACTTTATTCTGCTTTCATGCCATAATTTGCTACACCGCCTTTCTTAGCACACAGCAGACTGGAGTAGATTCTGAAATCTCCCTATGTACTGAATCGAGAATTGATCTTGAATCAAATCGTGATGCCAGGAATTGAAATGGAATTGAATCATGAGATAGCCAAACAGCCCTAGTAAGAAAACACAGCCAGACTCTCACCTCATGTAGATGTGACTCCTTCTTCTTTGCTGAAAGGCTGAGGTGCTTTTCCAGTACCGCGCAGTACTTCTCTGTCTCTTTGTCATATTTCTTCCTGGCTTCCTATAACAGAGGAAATATACATTATAACTTTATGTTAGGAGGATAGTCAGAATGATAACTTACAATTCCCAGAAAGTGAGAGTAATCACATTCAACAAATTCACCTCCTGTGGGACTTTGATTTCAAGTCATATAGCTGTGACCCTAATGAACCAATCATTTCATCACATTTTAGTAATATGATCAGAGAACACCACTTGCAATCATCCATAACCGCTGTCTAGCTGGAAAATGGATGGATTTGGAGAACAAAGCTTAATTTTCTGTGAATATCTCTCAGTCTGGACATGAGAGGTTCCAGTGCAGTCCATGTTTCAGGGACGACAATATGAAATGGGTGAATCCAGTGGGGACACAGCTGGTTATGAAACAAGGGGCTGTCCAGTGTCCATGACAGCTGAGGACATTACAGAGACGGACAGAGTGATGGATGATGAACCAGAGAGAGGTAGAGTGGGGGGGAGTGGGGGGGGGGTGTCTTTCAAACAGACAGAGAAACATACAGAAAGAGACAGGTAGAGTGGGGGGGGTTTCTCTTTCAAGATTACAGACAGAGAAACATACAGACAGAGACAGGTAGAGTGGGGGGTGTCTCTTTCAAGATTACAGACAGAGAAACATACAGACACAGACAGGTAGAGTGGGGGGTGTCTCTTTCAAGATTACAGACAGAGAAACATACAGACACAGACAGGTAGAGTGGGGGGTGTCTCTTTCAAGATTACAGACAGAGAAACTTACAGACAGAGACAGGTAGAGTGAAGGGGTGTCTCTTTCAAGATTACAGACAGAGAAACATACAGACAAAGACAGGTAGAGTGGGGGGTGTCTCTTTCAAGATTACAGACAGAGAAACTTACAGACAGAGACAGGTAGAGTGGGGGGGGTCTCTCTCAAGATTACAGACAGAGAAACATACAGAAAGAGACAGGTAGAGTGGGGGGTGTCTCTTTCAAGATTACAGACAGAGAAACTTACAGACAGAGACAGGTAGAGTGGGGGGTGTCTCTCTCAAGATTACAGACAGAGAAACTTACAGACAGAGACAGGTAGAGTGGGGGGTGTCTTTCAAACAGACAGAGAAACATACAGACAGAGACAGGTAGAGCGGGGGTGTCTCTTTCAAGATCACAGACAGAGAAACATACAGACAGAGACAGGTAGAGCGGGGGTGTCTCTTTCAAGATCACAGACAGAGAAACTTACAGAAAGAGACAGGTAGAGTGGGGGGTGTCTCTTTCAAGATTACAGACAGAGAAACTTACAGACAGAGACAGGTAGAGCGGGGGGGTGTCTCTTTCAAGATTATAGACAGAGAAACATACAGACACAGACAGGTAGAGCGGGGGTGTCTCTTTCAAGATCACAGACAGAGAAACTTACAGAAAGAGACAGGTAGAGTGGGGGGTGTCTCTTTCAAGATTACAGACAGAGAAACATACAGACAGAGACAGGTAGAGCGGGGGGGTGTCTCTTTCAAGATTATAGACAGAGAAACTTACAGACAGAGACAGGTAGAGTGGGGGGTGTCTCTTTCAAGATTACAGACAGAGAAACATACAGAAAGAGACAGGTAGAGTGGGGGTGTCTCTTTCAAGATTATAGACAGAGAAACTTACAGAAAGAGACAGGTAGAGCGGGGGTGTCTCTTTCAAGATTACAGACAGAGAAACTTACAGACAGAGACAGGTAGAGTGGGGGGTGTCTCTTTCAAGATTACAGACAGAGAAACATACAGTCAGAGACAGGTAGAGTGGGGGTCTCTCTTTCAAGATTATAGACAGAGAAACATACAGACAGAGACAGGTAGAGCGGGGGGGGTCTCTCTTTCAAGATTATAGACAGAGAAACATACAGACAGAGACAGGTAGAGCGGGGGGGGTCTCTCTTTCAAGATTATAGACAGAGAAACATACAGACAGAGACAGGTAGAGTGGGGGGTGTCTCTTTCAAGATTACAGACAGAGAAACATACAGACAGAGACAGGTAGAGCGGGGGGTGTCTCTTTCAAGATTACAGACAGAGAAACATACAGAAAGAGACAGGTAGAGTGGGGGGGTCTCTCTTTCAAGATTACAGACAGAGAAACTTACAGACAGAGACAGGTAGAGTGGGGGGTCTCTCTTTCAAGATTACAGACAGAGAAACTTACAGACAGAGACAGGTAGAGTGAAGGGGTGTCTCTTTCAAGATTACAGACAGAGAAACTTACAGACAGAGACAGGTAGAGTGAAGGGGTGTCTCTTTCAAGATTACAGACAGAGAAACTTACAGACAGAGACAGGTAGAGTGAAGGGGTGTCTCTTTCAAGATTACAGACAGAGAAACATACAGTCAGAGACAGGTAGAGCGGGGGGTGTCTCTTTCAAGATTATAGACAGAGAAACATACAGACAGAGACAGGTAGAGTGAAGGGGTGTCTCTTTCAAGATTACAGACAGAGAAACATACAGTCAGAGACAGGTAGAGCGGGGGGTCTCTCTTTCAAGATTATAGACAGAGAAACATACAGACAGAGACAGGTAGAGCGGGGGTGTCTCTTTCAAGATTATAGACAGAGAAACATACAGACAGAGACAGGTAGAGCGGGGGGGGTCTCTCTTTCAAGATTATAGACAGAGAAACATACAGACAGAGACAGGTAGAGTGGGGGGTGTCTCTTTCAAGATTATAGACAGAGAAACATACAGACACAGACAGGTAGAGTGGGGGTGTCTCTTTCAAGATTACAGACAGAGAAACATACAGACAGAGACAGGTAGAGCGGGGGGTGTCTCTTTCAAGATTACAGACAGAGAAACATACAGAAAGAGACAGGTAGAGTGGGGGGGTCTCTCTTTCAAGATTACAGACAGAGAAACTTACAGACAGAGACAGGTAGAGTGGGGGGTCTCTCTTTCAAGATTACAGACAGAGAAACTTACAGACAGAGACAGGTAGAGTGAAGGGGTGTCTCTTTCAAGATTACAGACAGAGAAACATACCGACAGAGACAGGTAGAGTGGGGGGTCTCTCTTTCAAGATTACAGACAGAGAAACTTACAGACAGAGACAGGTAGAGTGGGGGGTGTCTCTTTCAAGATTACAGACAGAGAAACATACAGACAGAGACAGGTAGAGTGAAGGGGTGTCTCTTTCAAGATTACAGACAGAGAAACATACCGACAGAGACAGGTAGAGTGGGGGGTCTCTCTTTCAAGATTACAGACAGAGAAACATACAGACACAGACAGGTAGAGCGGGGGGTGTCTCTTTCAAACTTACAGACAGAGAAACATACAGACACAGACAGGTAGAACGGGGGGTGTCTCTTTCAAACTTACAGACAGAGAAACATACAGACACAGACAGGTAGAACGGGGGGTGTCTCTTTCAAGCTTACAGACAGAGAAACATACAGACACAGACAGGTAGAACGGGGGGTGTCTCTTTCAAGCTTACAGACAGAGAAACATACAGAGGCAGGTAGAACGGGGGGTGTTTGTCTTTCAAGCTTACAGACAGAGAAAGATACATGCGAGACTTAGGGCTGGGCGAAAATCAAATACCACAATATTTTTGACCAAACACCTCGATATATCGATATTGCGACGATATTGTAGGGATGACTATTGGTGCTTTCCCCAAATACACAATGATATTTTGGATAAATAATCATCAGTAATGTGAATATAATGACTAAGTGGGTAAAGGCAAATAATAGAACAGTCTAGTAAGTTCAGAAAATGACATCACTTTACTGTAATGTAGCCTTTAAAAGCAGGAAAAGACAACACTTGTGCCATATCACCATGTTACCATATTTATCCCAAATCTAAGAGGATGTCTTGTCTCACATCACAACATCGGTATTGATATAGTGCCCAGCCATAGCGAGACTGACAAGTGTCCAAACAGACAAGGAAAGCAGACAGGAGCAAAAGAAAAATAGTTGTACTGCTTTTTTCTGACTACCAGTAAAGACTATGAAACTATGGAATAACACAAACAGAATTATGCTGCAGTGACCAAAAAAGTGCTAATCAAATCAAAACTCTAAGTTATTTAAGATTCTTTAAAGTAGCCACCCTTTTTGCCTTGGCGGAAAGGGTGAAATTCATACATACTGTAGGCATCAACTTTACTATTTAGATTTCACTAAGAAACAAATGTCAAGCTTGATGCAATTCAAGCAGATGGGGAAACGAGAATAGGGAGCTGACCGCATGCATGCACGCACGCACGCAAAAAAAAAAAAACCACCCACCCACACACAGACACACACACACACACACACACACACACACACACACACACACACACACACACACACACACACACACAGGAGGGAGAGAGAGATCAGGGTGGGTCTCTCTTTCTTAAATGCAGCCTCTCCCAGAGAGACCTGTGGATATTAGTTAATTTCCTCATGCTAACACAAAATACGACCAGGCTAAAGAGACTGGGGCTTTAGGAAAATGCATCAACAGCAATGCAGGTGCAGCAATGTGAAGTCCCTTTTTTTAACATTTCGTTGCTATAAAATGCTGGTTGATCCCATAAGCTACCCAGAGATGGAAAGTAATAGAGAGGCAAAGTGCCTACTTCCTGCTTCAGCACTGTACCAGAGATTTTCATCCGCCATTTATTTTCCCATACACATTTCGTAAAATGCGTATAAACATAGTTGTACTGGTTCAAACCAAACGGTACAGATATATTTAGAAACAGGAGAGATCGCATAACATTTCACTGGGACCAAAACGTTTAAAAAAAATTGCGGGTTTAAATAAAATGTTTTTTTATGTTGAAATTTGAAATTTTCTACGCTCTCTCCCAATTACTAAACTGTTTGGTTTGACGAAGGAAAACTATTTTATAAGCATTGTACGAAATGTCTATGGGAAAATAAAAAGGCAGATGAAAATCTCTGGTGCAGTGCTGAAGCAGGAAGTGACGTTCCACTTTGCCTCTCTATTAACTACATTTACAAGTGCAGTCCTTCAGAACAATTTCGAGGTACAGTATTGGCAGTATTTTGTGACTTCATAGTAACTCAGGTTAATGCATCAATAATTTAACACTCTGAAAGGGACCATTGTTCAGAATGAGTACTTTTACGTTTGATACCTAAGGACCTTTCACTGCTAATACTTCTATGATTTTACTTAAGTAAAGCATTTGAGTACTTTCTACACCTCACTGGAACAAATAAACTGTATGCATGTGCTCACTCATGGCCCTTAACCTGACCCGTCAGTCTCAATAATAACAGGAATTAATTTTTTATTTTTAGTTTACTGGTATTTGAGAAACATCTGCCATATCGGAAACAAAACGTTTAGCGTGATGAAAAAACAATAATGCCCTTTCAGTTATTTGTGAATGAAGCGAGAGTTATGCTCATTACAACATGACGTGATGTCAACTTCTGCTCCAGTCACATGACACAGGTCTTTCATGGCATGGCTAGTGTCCTCTAGAGAGAGAGTGGCGTCAGTGGAGGACCAAAATGCGAGACTCATTAGCCAATGAACAGCCAGTAATGGGTCTCGCGCTACTTTTGCATGCTAAAATAAAGCTGATAATGTACAATTTGATTCAAGAAAAAAATAAAACTTTCAGAGTACAACACAAACTGTCTATTTTGCTGCAACTTGACAGTGCTGCTTAATCCAGGACCTTACTTCCTGGAACTCTTGAGAGTAAAAAACTGGTCCATTGGAGTGAATGGAGATGTCGGGACTCTTCCATCTACATGGCTCTGGGCCCGGCCAGCTTCGACAGGAAGTAGAACTCTCAGGGCGAGAGGAACGCACAACAGCTGTAGAACGCATTACAGATGATGAATGCTCCTCCAAACAACTAGTCCTCTGTGGCCGGCCTGCCTCTCTCTGTATGTTTTCAGCTTCACTATAATCTGGCCATTTCTGGAAATTGTTTTTGTCATTTTGCAGTGCTCATTTTTTGTAAAAAAAAAATAGAAATAAAGAAATACACACTCTCCTATGTCTCCATGGCTTTCAAGTCACCATGTTGTCTAAAAGAGAAATTCCACTGGAAGAAAGGTAGACTGTCTGGTTTCCTTTAATAACTAAAATCAGTAGGGCTGCAACTAACGGCTATTTTCATTGTCGATTAATCTGTCAATTATTTTCTCGGTTAATCGATTAGTTAGTTGTTTGGTTTATAAAATGTCACAAAATGGTGAAAATTGTTTCCATGCGGGAGAGAACCAATGCCTGGACCAGGAGTTGAGTCGCCTCTATTGAGAGACAGGACCGAATCCTACGGATGTTATAAAGTGAAAATCTGCAGGCGCGGGCAGTGGCTGCGATGAAGGTTGAGTTAGATAGCTGGTTATCAAGGATTACGCCAAGGTTTTTAACTGTTTGAGAGGGCAGTACGGTAGTGTTTAGCAGGGAGGAAGAGGAGCTCAGTTTTGTCAATGTTCAGTTTGAGATGGTGTGCGGACATCCAGGCTGCGATGTCATTGAGGCAGGAGGCGAGGCGGGCTTCAATTTGGGTGTCGGAGGGGGGAAAAGAAAGGAAAAGTTGCGTGTCATCGACGTAACAATGGTAGGAGAAACCGTGAGAGGCTATCACATGGCCGAGCGATCTGATGTAAAGAAGAAAAAGGAAAGGGCCCAGGACTGAGCCCTGGGGTACACCAGTGGTAAGAGTGGAGGGTCTAGAAAGGGCACCTCGCCATAACACATGGTATGAGCGATCAGAAAGATCAGAAGTAAACCATGAAAGTGCAGAACCAGAAATACCCAGGTGAGAGAGAGTAGAGAGAAGGATTTGGTGATTTACAGTATCAAAAGCTGCGGATAGATCTAGAAGAACAAGGACAGAGGAGAGGGATGAGGATTTGGCAGAATGTAAGGCATGTGTGACTGAGAGGAGGGCTGTCTCGGTGGAGTGATATGGCTTGAAACCTGATTGTAGAGGATCTAATAGATTGTTCTGGGAGAGTGTTACGGCCTTAGGCCGTATTTGTATTGTATTCCCTTATGTTTCTTGTTAATTCCCTGTATGCATGTGGTTTAGATGTGTGCTGAGTGAGAGCTCTTGTTGTGAGTGGATCTTTGTTCTACAGGTGATGGCAATCGGCAATGATTGGCAGGTGGTGGCTGTGGATTGGTCGACCCCGCAGCACACTGCCTTTAAAACTCCCTGGATTCTGCAAGATGGCGGGGAGGCCAGCAGTAACTGAGTGGTGTTGCTGCTGGTCTTCCCCCGCACTCCTCCAACCAGTGTGCTCTGGCACTTTGTAAATAGCTTACTCCTTAGCCAAATAGCTTATCTGAAGCTGTAGGGGTGAATGGGCCTTTTAATTTCAGTTTTCTCCTGGTTTTGGTTTAGTTGAGGGAGGTAGGTTTATTATTGTCTTTTCTTTCATTTGTTTTGTCCTTAGTTAGTTGGTGGGTGGTATTTAGTGGTCGAGGGGGCAGGAGGTAGCACGGTTGGACATAATGAGTTTGAGTACATCTTCAGGGGAGAGGGGAGAGAAGGAGGCAAGACCAGTGGGGGGGTCAGAGAGTGGGTGCTGGTGACGGAAAAACTGCTGTTGGCTGCCCGAAGCTCAGTACGACTGGTACGCAGAGCCTCGGACAGCCAAGGAGCAGGAGGGGAGGTTCTGGCAGGTTTGGTGATGAGGGGACAGAGGGAGTCGAGAGCGGAGGAGAGAGAGGAAAGAAGTGCAGCGGAGGCTAGGTTGGTGGAGAGACAGGAGAATTGCTCCACTGAGGGAAGGATGGAGAGAACAGTAGAAGAGAGGGCTGAGGGTGAGAGGGTTTGTAGGTTACGCCGAGTGGTGATGTTGTGAGTGGGTGCAGGGGGGGGATGGGGAGAGAGATGGGAAGGGAGAAGGTTACAAAATGGTGATCTGATACGGGGAGCGGAGTGACAGTGAGGTTGGAAGTGCAGCAGGAGCGTGAGAAAACAAGGTCGAGCAGATTTCCGGCTTTATGAGTGGGAGGAGATAGGGACAGAGAGAGATCAAAAGATGAGGAAAAAACTAGTGAAAAAAGAGGTCTGAAGTGTCGCGGCCGGGATATTGAAGTCACCTAACAGGATGAGCGGTGTGGCATCTTCAGGATATATGGAGAGGAGGGTGTCCATTTGCTCTAGGAAATCACCAAGCTGACCAGGTGGGCGGTAAATGACTATGATGCTAAGTTTAATGGGTAGGGATACAGTGACAGAGTGAGCTTCGAAGGAGGAAAGAGAGAGATGGGAAAGAGGGGTGACCGTGTATGTCCATTTAGGTGATATAAGAAGCCCAGTGCCCCCCCCTCGGCCAGAGGCTCGGGGGGTGTGTGAGAATGAAAAGGCAGAGGAGAGAGCAGCTGGGGTGGCAGTATTTTCTGGAATAATCCAAGTTTCCGTGAGGGCGAGAAAGAGGAGAGATTGAGAGAGGGCGTGACCGGAGATTATATCGGTTTTATTAACTGCTGATTGGCAATTCCAGAGACCACCGGAGATAATAAGAGGAGTATTGACATTTTTTAAAGATGAAAAGTTTTCAGGGTTACTGCCATGTCTGAAAAACGAGGTGAGTGGAATGTTATTTTTTACAGTGATGTGGACAGGAATTGAATAGGAGACACCAGTTGTGATAGATAAGGGTAGAGGTGAGATGGGTGTAATGAGCCCGCCCGGCCATGAGGGGGAGCTAGAGCTGAGGTTTGCACGGAGTAGAGGGCTTCGCTGAGTCTGACGAGAAGTGACCAGTCTGAGGGGATTCTCGTGCAGCCAGGCGGGAGGGGTCGTGGCTAGCTTTAGGTGACGTGAGATGTTTGCAGCCAGTACTGCAATTCCTATATTGCTGGGGTGGAGATTATCCAGTTTGTACAGGCGGGGCGATTTCCAGAAGGAGTCGTAGTGGTCAATGAACTCATACCCGCAGGCAGCGCTGTAATTATGAAGCCATTTGTTGCTGCTGAAAATGCGGCTAAACGATTCCGAGCTCTTCCTGAGAGTGGGAATCATGCCAGAAAACACGCACTTCTTCCCCAGACTCTCGATTGTCTCGGCCAGGGTTTCATAGTCGTATTGTAATTGAATTGATTCTCTACACCTGGTATCGTTTGTGCCCGCGTGAATAATGACAGAGTTGGCAGACGGATACTTCTCGATGATGGATGTATTCATCTAGATCAAGCACTTTTGGTCCAGAAAATGAATAAGTTATGCAATTGGGGATGGCTACGTGTCTAATAATAGAGTCGCCTATTAGAATGTAGTCAGGCGGCGGAAAGGTGATGCTGGGAGCAGGAGAAAGCCTGTTAGCATTAGCCGAGCTAGCCACGGCTGTAGCTGAGCTAATCAAGCTAACTCGGTCACCAGCTCCAGTGCGATGACCCGTAGCACTAGCGGGGCTCGGGATGGGGGAAGGGGACAGAGGAGGGCTAGCGCATCTAGCTCGTTTTCCCTGGGAGGTTAGCGGGGTTGTTGGGGAATTTGGGCGCTCGCGCTTCTTCGTGGATTTTTTGTGAACCTCGACCGGAGGTTGCTGAGCCGTCCGGGTGCAGTCAGCCTCCGGGTCTGGAAGCTTATCCAATGGGCTAAAGAAGTTTGATATTGGAAAGCTGGCTTCGATGTCCTTGTCAGGGGAAAACAGGGGGAGAGAGGTCCTTCTCCCCCTTACAGCAACAGTTGCCCAGGATGGACCAGGGGCAGGAGAGGCAGCAGGACGCTCAGAGTTGGAGGGGACGGCGGCTCTTTGTAGATCGGCCAGCCGGGAGGCTAGGTGGGACTGCCTCTGGAGGACATCGTGCAGAAGGGACTTAAGGGACAGGATTTCAGCTCGGACCGTGGCTATGTCCGAAACCGGTGAGTTGTGGGGAGGCATGCTGTGGGGAGAGAAATCACTGCCAGCATACAAGGTAATGGGAGAACACCGGTTATGCTGCTGCTGTTGTTGTTGATGGTGTATGCTAGGTTTAGCACGAAGCTAAAAACAGAGTGCTAGCGAGTAGACAGCACGGCACTTACACGCAAGGGCTCCAGAAAGGAGCCCACTGCGATGATCAGATGTAGTAGAGGTACTTGTGCAGTAGAAGGGATATTTCCCTGTAATGAAACGTACCGGCAAGGGCCCAGAAACTGGGCCCGCTGCGGGGGGTAGGTGTCGTAGCAGAGAACAGGCCAAGGGTAGGATCCGCCGATCTCCGATGAGGATGAGTCCGCTGCCCTATCTGGGGCAGTGCGCCTGGGCTGAGGGCAAGCCCCAGCCACAGCCCAAGGCAGGCACTAACAGAGTGTTCAAGGCTCTGGGAGATTAGAGAGTTCCTTGCTCTGGTAGGATAGATCCAGCCCGGGAGGTCCCGTTGGATCAGCTAGCTCCGTCTAGCTAGCGAAGTCAGGGATTTGTGGCAGAGTCAAGAATATAAAATCCAAAAAATGCAATCGCTAAAACAGCACACCCGATTTAATTATCAGGTACCACACAACAAGATGGTTAAAAGTGTGGTGTAAGATTGTTGCTTAAAACCAGATTAAAAGCTGAAAACAAAGCAGGGTAAGACGGAGCTTTTTTTGGCGGCGACATACAGATTCAGATTCTGATTCTGATGTTGCGTTACAGAGCTTGGAAATTGGGTGTGTGAGGTCACAGTGACCTTGACCTTTGACCTTTGACCACCAAAATCTAATCAGTTCATCCTTGAGTCCAAGTCAATGCTTGAGGCAAATTTGATGAAACTCCGTCAAGGCATTCCTGAGATATCGCGTTAACAAGCTTGAAAATGGCATTTGAGAGGTCACAGTGACCTTGGCCTTTGACCACCAAAATTTAATCAATTCATGCTTGAGTCCAAGTCGATGTTTGAGGCAAATTTGATTAAATTCTGTCAAGGCATTCCTGAGATATCGCGTTAACAAGCTTGAAAATGGCGTTCGAGAGGTCACAGTGACCTTGACCTTTGACCTTTGACCACCAAAATCTAATCAGTTCATCCTTGAGGCCAAGTCGATGTTTGAGGCAAATTTGATGAAATTCCACCAAGGCATTCCTGAGATATCGCGTTAACAAGCTTGAAAATGGCGTTCGAGAGGTCACAGTGACCTTGACCTTTGACCACCAAAATCTAATCAGTTCATCCTTGAGTCTAAGTGGATGTTTAAGGCAAATTTGATGAAATTCCGTCAAGGCGTTCCTCAGATATCGCGTTAACGAACATCGGACGTACGTACGGACGGACATACGTACGTACGGACGGACATACGGACGGACGGACAACCCGGATCCATAATGCCTCCGGCCTGGCTATCGCCGGTGGAGGCATAAAAATAATTCAAGATATTATATTATGGGCAAGACAGCTAAATGCACAGCCAGTCTACATGTAATTGGTTTCTATCAGCATATCAATCATTATCATCAAGTGTACTATAACTACTAAAACGTCAAGTTAAGTAAAACTTGGGGAAATAGCTATCGAGACCTGGGCTTATTTTACAGAGGTGCATTTAAAGTAAAAAATTGGAAATCCTACTAATTACATATTCCCTTAAATTAAAGTAGTCCCATCCTTGGACGGCAGGTGGCAGTATTATCCCAGTATGATAACAGAAACAGGACAGGACAGCCACAAGTGGTATTAACCTAGTGCTGACTTGTTCAGAAACACAGTCAAGTAAATCCACTGTTTTGACACAAGATCACAGCCCTGTTGTGTCAAGCGTTACTGTAGGAAGTCCTGCTGGAACATGAAGCCAACCACAACATCATCACTCACTGCTGTGTCAGCATATAGCACATGGCATGCAACTCTTTTTAAACTAAAGTAACTGGCCTGTTGTGAAAATGAAAGGAGTAGAATGTCCAGATATTTGTGTTAAAATGTAGGGAGTAAAAGTAAAAAGTTGTCAGAAAAATGAATACTCGGTAAAGTACAGATGCCTGGCAATCCTACTTAAGTACAGTAACAAAGTATTTGTACTTAGTTACTTCCCATCTCTGCAAACCAGTCACAGTAATTTCCCTAACACTCCTCTGCTGCCGACTCTTGACAGCTTGTAGGCAAGGTGAAACTGTGCCAGGAGAAGATGTCAGTTATTTCAGGGCTAAACTGGGATTAGTGCATCACTCTGGTGACCTAACCACACAGATTATGCATTTACTTCCTAATCTGGGAACCATGTTACAATCAAACAATGACCTGCTGCAGGGGGAGGGGTTAGCACTGTGTACACTGATGTTTAATGTGTCAGGCGGCCCCCCTCGGCTAGTCATCTAGGTCCTATGGCTAATGATCACACAGGGCAATCACACTATGACCTGATATACAGTAAAGCTAGTCATCTAGGTCCTATGGCTAATGATCACACAGGGCAATCACACAATGACCTGATATACAGTAAAGCTAGTCATCTAGGTCCTATGGCTAATGATCACACAGGGCAACCACACAATGGCCTGATATACAGTAAAGCTAGTCATCTAGGTCCTATGGCTAATGATCACACAGGGCAACCACACAATGGCCTGATATACAGTAAAGCTAGTCATCTAGGTCCTATGGCTAATGATCACACAGGGCAATCACACTATGACCTGATATACAGTAAAGCTAGTAATCTAGGTCCTATGGCTAATGATCACACAGGGCAATGACACAATGACCTGATATACAGTAAAGCTAGTCATCTAGGTCCTATGGCTAATGATCACACAGGGCAACCACACAATGGCCTGATATACAGTAAGGCTAGTCATCTAGGTCCTATGGCTAATGATCACACAGGGCAATCACACTATGACCTGATATACAGTAAGGCTAGTCATCTAGGTCCTATGGCTAATGATCACACAGGGCAATCACACTATGACCTGATATACAGTAAGGCTAGTCATCTAGGTCCTATGGCTAATGATCACACAGGGCAATCACACTATGACCTGATATACAGTAAGGCTAGTCATCTAGGTCCTATGGCTAATGATCACACAGGGCAATCACACTATGACCTGATATACAGTAAAGCTAGTCATCTAGGTCCTATGGCTAATGATCACACAGGGCAATCACACTATGACCTGATATACAGTAAAGCTAGTCATCTAGGTCCTATGGCTAATGATCACACAGGGCAATCACACTATGACCTGATATACAGTAAAGCTAGTCATCTAGGTCCTATGGCTAATGATCACACAGGGCAATCACACTATGACCTGATATACAGTAAAGCTAGTCATCTAGGTCCTATGGCTAATGATCACACAGGGCAATCACACTATGACCTGATATACAGTAAAGCTAGTCATCTAGGTCCTATGGCTAATGATCACACAGGGCAATCACACTATGACCTGATATACAGTAAAGCTAGTCATCTAGGTCCTATGGCTAATGATCACACAGGGCAACCTCACAATGACCTGATATACAGTAAAGCTAGTCATCTAGGTCCTATGGCTAATGATCACACAGGGCAATCACACTATGACCTGATATACAGTAAGGCAAGTCATCTAGGTCCTATGGCTAATGATCACACAGGGCAACCTCACAATTACCTGATATACAGTAATACAGTAAGGCTAGTCTCTTGGCTGTAAATGGTCAGCTCACCTTGGCTGCACTGATCTGCTCTTTCCTGAACCGCTCCAGAGGCATGATCAGCACGTCGCTGGCGTTCTCGATCTGCAGGCACAAACACACACACACACCCACCCACACACACACACACACACACACACACACACACCAAGGCCATTGACACGTACACATACTCTACACATAACAGTAGCATCTCTTATGCTAGTGTATCATGATTGTGCGTACAATTTTATCTGTAATGTCAAGTTCAACATTAGCCCAAATGGACACAAAATGTATTACAAAATGTATAACGTTACACTATGAGAAAGTAAAAGCTCACATTGAAACAGCTTTGGAAACTGTTTCAAACTAATATCAGAAAGACATTTAATTCCCAATTGCACAAAACAAAACAATAGAGAGGTCCAGTAACGAGTCCGGAAATCATCGATGCTAACGCCCCTGGTTCCATACAGTTTTCGCCTATGGGAGTTTTGAATAGGTTTTTGGCGCGATGCTTCTAATAATCTCTCTGGGCAACGCTGGCTTAATCAAACGCGAACCAGTGTTTAGTAACATCATCTTCACACATGAAGACCACTTTTATGAGTTTTGAAGCTTTTACATGCCGTTAAACGGGCGGCTAGCTAGCAAACGGCTAAATGAGACTACACTGCTGAGTCGATGTGGATATATACATCAATAACGTCACCACTTCAAAGGGCGAACACGGAAATTCTCTTTCCCTCACCTGGTTCAGCCCCGTTCAGCCCGAGGTAATCAGTGCACACATCAACAACAGTCCAGGTTGAGTGCTGACGTGACGTGAAGCCTATGCGACAGTGTGTAGTTCAGGATTAGCTTAGCTCGAGCATTTTACTTCTAGGGCTCGCATTTACGCTACAAAACTCATGAAAGTGGTCCTCATGTGTGAAGATTATCCCGCTGAACCTTGGTTCGCGTTTGATTAAACTTGCGTTGCCCACAGACATTATTTGAAGCATATCGCCAAAAACCCATTCAAAAATCCCATAGACAGAAACAGTGTGGAACCAGGAAGTTCGGGACTTCCGCATTCAGCCTACAAAAATACGTCATCCCTGGACCTCTCTATACAGGCAGGAACTAGGAGATCGACTACGAATGTCATCCCAACTTTCATTTTGGCACTACTTTATACAGGTTTTCAACGTTGATGCAGGCCGTTGTAGCAGCGTAACAATCCAATGTGAAAACATTTGCTGGGTGAACGGCGGGGTTAAAGTGCAGGCAAACTGAGCAGTGAACTCCACTGGCTCTCAACAGCCCACACAGTATAACATCCAGTACAGGACAGTGTTACGTTACTCACCATCCGCGTCCGCTCATCCTCCAGGTTCTGTAGGACTCCTGCAAACTCCTGTAGAGACTTGGCTAGAGATAGACAGGGTAGAAGGAGGGAGAGAAAGAGAGACAGAGACAATGACAGAGAGAGAGAGAGAGAGAGAGAGAGAGGTGGAGGAGAGAGACAAAGGGGAGGGCAAGAGAGGGGGAGGGAGAGAGAGTATGCATATTAGATTTGATTGCAATGTTACACAGGTGTTTACACACTTATTCTTTATTATACTTGTACTCTACTATACATGTAATTGAATGCACATGTTCTGTCTGTCTTTCCCCACGCTTTGGCGATGTAAGTGTATGTTTCAACGGCAACAGAAATGGACAGTTAGCCTTGGTTAGCCACACCATAAGCAGAACTGATGCTTGACTCACTCTGAACGTGAGCTCACACCTAAAGCCCCAAACGCACAGGGAGCGTCAGACGCTAGCGGTTGGAAGCCCACCCATTGTTTTAAACGGCCGAACACGCACCGAGAGCGTTCTGACGCGCGTCAAACTGCCTTGACGCCCGTACTCCGGACCTGTTTCGATTTTGGAGCGTCAAACGAGGTTCCAGCAGCGACCAAAGCCCTCTGAGCTCCCTCCCCCCCCCACCCTCCCTCTCTGCCCACTTTCATCCCCGTCTGTCTCGCCATGCTCCTCAAACAAATCTCACGGCAAATAAATACAGCAAGCATTAATACGCTACACTATATAGCAAGACTACAAAGTGAGAATAATGTTCTAAACGCATCGGCGATTCGGCTAGCAGAATATAGCCTATCCCTGGATGTCATGATGAGAATAGATTGGTGAAAGTTTGGACAGAATGATTGCATCATTTTCTCCCGCAGCGCTGCCTTTTTTTCTCCCCCTCTGCACGGCAGACAGGTAGGTGATGCAATAGCCTCTGAATGACAGGGGCTCAAAACTACGGTATAACAAAATAATGATGGTTCTGTCATTCTGTGGTGTATACATTTCAGATCTGATGCTTGCAGTGCACTATAGGGGCAGAAATTGTTTTGCTCCCTGTGCGTTTTGGGCTTAAAGTCGAGCTGAACCCAAAAATGACTTTTCTTTTCTTTTAGTTCAAATACCTGGGTATGCAGTGCACCTATTTAATAATGTACGCAAAGAAAATCACAACAATCTAATTTCTTTAGTTTTTCACACTTTTTCACATCAAAAGTTCATTTTTCAAGATTTCATTGATAACAGTAATGTACAGTTTGCTGACGTCACCTAGTACTATCAAATTTCTACCCCATTTCAACCAATCATATCACGACATGCAGCTGTCAATCAAATCTTCATTTCAGGATCATTGTCTCTTCCAAATGAAGTAGAAAATGGCGCCTAGTGCCTGTCATCTGGCAGAATTCCTATCCCATAAACTAACTACTAACTTGGCCAATTGTTAGAAACATGAACAAAAAACAAAAACTATAATCTCTAAGAATGCAAAGAAATGTAACTGGGTCGTTAAAACGCGCATTCCAGGGATATCGTATTTACAGCAGCGATAATGGCGCACGCATCCGAGAGCTTGGTTGTCAGGGGTCGCACAGTCACTTCGGAGATTCCAGGCCGACGTGCTGCAACACGAAGGCAGCTGGCTGCCTGCGGCTCGCTGAGCTCCACTCAGCCACTAACCTCCCGTCAAAAGGCTCTTCCCGAGGGGAGCGCCACAACACACTGAATCCCACTCGATTTGGAGTCGGAACACGCCAGGATTGGCCAAAGCCCAATCCAGTCCCCAGAATTGTCAAATAAAATCATCGACATGATACTAAGGTAAAGGTAAAGTCGCACTGATTGTCACACAATGTGTGAAATTTGTTCTCCGCATTTGACCCATCCCCTGGGGGAGTGGTGAGCTGCAGCAGCGCCGCGCTCGGGAATCATATGGTGATCTAACCCCCCAATTCCAACCCTTTGATGCTGAGTGCCAAGCAGGGAGGCAAATGGGTCCCATTTTTATAGTCTTTGGTATGACTCGGCCGGGGATCGAACTCACAACCTCCCAGTCTCAGGGCGGACACTCAGACCACAAGGCCACATGACCCGCCTCTCAATCTGTCATCTTAGACAAACTATGTTTTCAGTCTGAAATGGACTCATATGCACGTGACGAACGGGTTCAGTTCGACTTTAACCGTTCACACCAGACACTCTCCTTTCCTCAGCGCCGGGCTCGGAGCTGCTCCACGGGCCCCCCCCCCCCCTCCATTCACTTCATGCATGGCAGCTTCAAGCTTCACGCGTCACGCTTGGAAAATAGGACTGAATCCTGAACGATCGCTTGAGCAAGGCGTGAGCGTGGCTTCAGTGTGACGAGCGCGGGTGGTGTGAACGGCCTCGCCTGTTAACAAGGACGCCTAAATGGAACTTGTTGGTTCAGCGTAGGTTGAACTTAGGTTGAGCGTTGCTTCGCCGTATGGTGTGAACGGCCACTTAGTAGGATGGAGGGAGAGAGAGGAAAAACAGAAAAACGGGGGGGAAACAGAGAGAGGGGGGGGGGGAGTGAAAGTTGGCATTAAGTGGTGGTGGTGATGATGGGAGATGGAGAGATAACGACAGAGAGAGAGAAGAGAAGGTAGGTTAGCGTGAGGAAGAGGCAGTGATGAAGGTGATGTGTGCACTCAACTCATGACCCAGCAGAGTAATTAATCTGCTAATTAAGCCACAGGTTAACGGCTTGCTGCCTTTCACAAGCTGCAGTACCACTCGCTCCTTTCCCTGCTCTTTGGCAAGCCAGGCATGACTGCATTGTTTTGGGTCAGAGTTTCCAGTTCGCTTGCCCCTGTCCTCCACCCAATGCTGTACACACACACACACACACACACACACACACACACACACACACACACACACACACACACACACACACACACACAAACACAAACACACACACACATTGTTCATACACACTGAACATGTATTATAACACCTATGCTGACATGTACAAATCGCACAGACACACACACACAGCAGACTCCAATCCAATGCCTAAGGTCGCCACAGCTCTCTCTCATACACACGCAAGCACGGACGCACGCACGCACGCAGGCACGCACAGGACTGCCCTCTCCAGCACCAGACCTCAAGTTACAGGGTTTGGAACCTGGATCCAGCTATAAAAGGGCAAAGAACCTCAGGACTATGTGAGGAATGCATTAAAAACAGCGCTTAATAAAGCTCATAAAGTGGAATCAAACCTGTGGCTGAAGCTAATCACAAGTTCTGGATCAATCAAGTAGAAGTATAAAGAAATGCTACTGGCCACTGGCCAGGCGCCGGAGTGCCAAGCAATAAGACCCAAACACTAGCAGTTTTAAAATTGAATTTTAAAATTGAATTGAATTGAATATATATATCTATATATCTATATAGATATATATAGATATATATATATATCTATATATATGAGCAATAGATCACGACAGGCCGTGGTACTGTATATATGCTTATTATACCACACCTAAGGGTCGTGCTTCGTGGTATAATAGGCATATATCACTGTCTGAAGTGATCTATTGCTTTTATAAAATGGTAAAATATGAAAGTATACTAAACAAGTCCGATTTAAATCGCTTAAATCACTGGTTGGACCTGAGCCCCTCTGGCTCAGGGTCCAAACAGCTCACCTTCGTATCAACTCTCCCATAATCTGCCCCAATAAAGTACACACAGTGAGTGGCTCTAACTGTGGTATATTTAGTGTGGTATATGCTAAATATACCACAGCTGTGAGCCAATCAGATTGCTTGATTTGAGAGAGCCGTTTTTCACACACACACACACACACACACACGCACGCACGCACGCACACACACACACACACACACACACATATATATTATGTATTTATGTATTTATTAAGTGATTTATTATGAAGTTATTTATTAGGTTATTTATTAGGCTTTTATTTATATCTCTTTTTGCATCATGCAACCGTAGGGACAGTATGAAGAAAACGACAATGCAGGCTGGCCAGTACACCTTGTGTCACCCGGGATACATGAAACCTGGTGCAGGCTTACGAGCTATCAGGTTGCACCTGTAGAGTTGAGCTATCAGGTTACACCTGTAGAGTTGAGGTATCAGGTTGCACCTGTAGAGTTGAGCTATCAGGTTGCACCTGTAGAGTTGAGCTATCAGGTTACACCTGTAGAGTTGAGCTATCAGGTTGCACCTGTAGAGTTGAGCTATCAGGTTACACCTGTAGAGTTGAGCTATCAGGTTACACCTGTAGAGTTGAGCTATCAGGTTACACCTGTAGAGTTGAGCTATCAGGTTACACCTGTAGAGTTGAGCTATCAGGTTGCACCTGTAGAGTTGAGCTATCAGGTTACACCTGTAGAGTTGAGCTATCAGGTTACACCTGTAGAGTTGAGCTATCAGGTTACACCTGTAGAGTTGAGCTATCAGGTTGCACCTGTAGAGTTGAGCTATCAGGTTACATACCTGTAGAGTTGAGCTATCAGGTTGCACCTGTAGAGTTGAGCTATCAGGTTACACCTGTAGAGTTGAGCTATCAGGTTACACCTGTAGAGTTGAGCTATCAGGTTACACCTGTAGAGTTGAGCTATCAGGTTACACCTGTAGAGTTGAGCTATCAGGTTACACCTGTAGAGTTGAGCTATCAGGTTACACCTGTAGAGTTGAGCTATCAGGTTACACCTGTAGAGTTGAGCTATCAGGTTACACCTGTAGAGTTGAGCTATCAGGTTACACCTGTAGAGTTGAGCTATCAGGTTACACCTGTAGAGTTGAGCTATCAGGTTACACCTGTAGAGTTGAGCTATCAGGTTACACCTGTAGAGTTGAGCTATCAGGTTACATACCTGTAGAGTTGAGCTATCAGGTTGCATACCTGTAGAGTTGAGCTATCAGGTTACACCTGTAGAGTTGAGCTATCAGGTTACACCTGTAGAGTTGTCTAACTATGCTGCTTGTGTTGTTGTCCACACATCTCATAATGACAGAGGACAGTATTGGTTCAAGGTGCCGGTGTGCAGAAATAAAACCAGGAGGAGCTTTAGCACAATTTGACACCGGTGGTATAAGAAACTGGCCCAACCCTATAGCCTCGTAGCCTGCATGCCATCTTTTAGGTGAAGTAAGTAAACATAAACCCGATTAGACGACCCAAAATAAGACACTTGGATACCTGGGTTATGTGCCAATATTAGTGGAGATTCTGAGGCACAGAACTTGCATGTAAACAGAATTAGAGTGGTTGGATCAAGCATCAATAGAGTATATAGTTGAAATGAAAGTCACCAGAAGCCATGTATGGTCTTCTTGTCTACTTGTCTGTCTGCTTGTATGGCTGTAAGATGACCTGATGAAGAGCTGAGGCTTGAAACATTGTCTTAAGAAGTAAAGTATTCTTTGGAGCATAAGTGTGTGCGTGTTCTATTATTTCTACTGTCATTTGTATCCAACCCAGCACCCCTCAAAGTCATGTGCGTATTCTTTTCATATGTTATGGTTGGTTGGTCCACAACATCAATGTCAAAGGAGTGGATGACGTCACACTCTGACTGACATCGCATATATGGTCAGAGCTATTGTGAATTCACACTTCTTTTTAATTGCAAATTAAAGTAGGCCAGGTTATTTTTAAGTCCAAATTAGTCCCATCAGTTATTGACTCACATGCATTCATAGGGCATGTTTCATTGGGGCAACACCTAAACACAATGCATTTCCTACAGCTTTAGGCCTACATATGACCAGATCAAATAAAATAGAAGAAAAACTCTTTGAAAATAAACCAAAAAATAACCCTAACTAGGGATGTGGATTTTCGGTTAATTTGACTTTCAACTAACCGACATCCTCAATCGGTTAACCATCGGTTAATTTCGTCAAATATTAATTGAGTGGCGCGTGCCTTTCATTCCCGCGCTCCATAGGGTTTCAGACTGCATTTCTGCGACCATTATTTTAGTGTGCGAGTCCGGACTGCATTGCTTCCTTCCTACACTACCAAATCCACTTGAATTTGACATTCATCTATTTATCATGTCATAATGTCTACACTAGTGACATTTAATTTTGCTCCTGGCTCGGGGTCCAGCCGGGGCACAGACATGCACACGGAGACGGAGGTAGAGATCAGCACAGCAGCCTCAGAGTGTATAGCAGGAGGCGGGGCAGCACAATCAAGTTACAGAGAGCCCCTTTTACACTGTTTACACAGCCTGTGCTGCTTGTTACAAAGCCGTGATCATTGTGGGATTATTACACCTGAGAGACAGACAGACCCGGAGAGAACTCAACTTATGTTAAAAGTCTGGATTCCTCAGTCGAATCGATGTGGAAGACGCAGTTTGTTGCTTGAAACAGCTTGAAACACGCAAGTAAAGTAACCTCATGGTTTCATGACAGCGGCTGGAGACAGTGAAGGAGCATGACTGACTGGCTCGCTGTAGTCTGCACAGGGGCAGGGCGTCAGGGGAGAAATGCATCGCACTTCTCCAGTCTGGTCAAAGCAGAGGGGGCCAGGGGGCGGGGGTGTGGCGCATGTGTGGAGCTCTCTGTCCCCTCCGCAGCTCCGCTCTCTCAGGCAGAATCATATACACACAGTCGAATTTGGCAGAGAAATGACTTACGTTAAACCTTTTAAACTGAAGATATTCTTCAGTAGAATCCATGTGGAAGACGCCTGTTGCTTGAAACACGACGAGCGATCATCTGACTGACGCAAGTTTATCACAGAGCACATCTCTGTGGGCTTAGAACAGTCTCATATCTATTGAACTCTCGCAGGGTTTTTCACGAATGCACATGCTTTGTTTCGCAGTTGTATTTCGGACTCACTCATGCACACGATCTGTTTTACAAATGCACACGCTCTGCTTCACAAATGTAATTTTTATGCAAACCTGTAATATAAATTCAGAAATGCACACGCTCTGCTTCACAAATATAATTTGTATGCAAACTTGTAATATAAATTCGGAAATGCACACGTTCTGCTTCACAAATATTATTTTGAAGCACACTTGTAATATAAATTCACAGATCATGCAAATTGCTCAATGTGCATTTACAAACTGCTTCTCATTTGTGAACCTCTGTCTACATTTGTGAGAGAAATGTGTGTGGTGAATTTTGAGACTCCCCTGACGTGCAGGTCAACGAATGTCACCATTGGCTGATAAAGCTGTCAATCAAATGTGATTCTGATTGACAGATTCATCAGCCAATCAGGTGTGTTTGCTTTCAGCCAATCATATGGCTCCTTACATTTGCGCTAGACTACAACAACAGCTACAGAGCTAATAATGGCTATCCCAGCCCATTCTGAGATGGGTTGTTAGTGTTTAACGGACAACTCACTTTCAAACGGCATCCTGGACAATTTATCGGTCTTATCAGCCTCGAGACGGCCGGGAAGGATTATGGACGAATTACTGGATGTTACTGTGGCATGTTTGGTCGTGTTTTGGCTTGCGATGGCTGCGGGGAGCGGGGAGTAGCTAGCGTTAACGTTACCTTGAGCTAGACAAGTGGTTCTCAAACTTTTTCTGTCATGCCCCACTTTGAAGTTTAACTTGACAAGATCTTAACTTATCAAGATCATGACCATTCCTTTCTATTTTCTTTCAGTAATGTTGTCCAAATAAAAAAACAACTTCCATTTCAACTTTATACAAAATGTTGTGACTGCTACATCTGTGCTTTTTTAAATAATACATTGAAATAACCAAACAGAAATTGCAATCACTTTGCTAGAACAAAGTTAACCAGATTGCTCCATCAGATAAAAATCTAATGAAATGTGCAATCACTTTGTTATAACGATATCAATAAAGTTCTATCTGTGCAAAAAATAACAAATATTTGGCTTATTATCACTGTATTAGTGGCTGCAATGAACCTGTTTTGCACTGCACATCTTTTCAAAATAATAACAATAAAGTGCAACCTGTGCACAACTGAACAAAACAAGTTCAAATATTTGGCAATATGAATGAAGCATCCATGGAATGAATGCGAAGTCACTACAGAAGCGGGGTTCATTTATTGCTCACCGGGAAAGAAGTCAGACGTCAAAACATTGGTTCCGCGCTGCATTTCTGCATTTCCCCCTGCGCCCCCCCTGTTTTGCCACTGCGCCCCACAGGGGGGGCCCGCCCCACACTTGAGAAACACTGAGCTAGACTGATAGCTACAAGTCTTGCATTGTGCTAGTAGAACATTTGTCCTGCCTGCCCTGGACTGTTGGTTTTTATCAAGCTCTGCTTGAACACTTTCCCCACCCGATCGCTAGATTTACGGTGGTTCCATACCTGCTACACCAGCTAAATGGAGCAGCTACACTGGGCTCCCGTTCCATATAGATCACAGCCCAGCGGGTGTCATTGTGGCATGTTTGGTCGTGTTTTGGCTGCGGCGAAGTGGTTAGTCCCTGCCGTGGCCCATGTGTTATGTTGAAGGCAGCGTCATTGTTGGTTTACAGTGTGGGCCACTGCCTTGGTCTGTTTATATTTTCTTTTGTTGCTTTAATTGTTATACTGTATTGCCATCTTGCTGTCAGCCAACCTGTATTACTGTGGTGCCTAGAGCTGTTTTAATCAACACACTTATATACTTTTCTCTATAATAAAGACTAAAACTGCTTCATGGTATATGTGCCTTAACGGTGTCAGAACCTGCGGTCTGTGGTATTCAGCTGCCACAATATGGAATTCTAAATAAAAAACACAAAAAAAACAGATTTGTATCTGAGAGATTAAATCTCATCATATGGGGGTCCATTGCCCCAATGTGAACTAAATTGTTCTAAATGAGCTGTGTGTATTGTAGCGCCATATTAGTAGGAAAATGCTTGTGACATCATGGGAATAGGCTTGGAGTTAGAGCCCGACCGATATGGGATTTTTGAAACCGATACCGATACCGATTTTAGGGAATAAAAAATTACCGATACCGATAATATCAGCCGATATTTTTATTTTATTTTATTTTTGTTTTTATCATCAAATGTTTATCCCCCATTAGTGCTAATCCCCCATTAGTGCTAATTTTTTATTTATTTATCCTGGTTGCTGCTCCACCCTCTGCCGATCTGGGGAGAGCCGAAAACTGGCTCCATGCTTCCACATGGGCAGTTAGCCAGCCGCTTCTTTTCACCTGACAGGGGAAGCTTCACCGGTAGGACATAGCACGTGGGAGGATCACGATATTCCAACGAGTTCCCCTCCCTCCGAACAGGCGCCCTTAACGACCAGAGGAGGCACCACATCAGCAACCCTCAAATATCAAACACTTGACAAAGATATGATTGAGTTGACATGAATTGAAATATGTGATGTAGGCAGGATATTTTACAGCTTATTAATAAACTCAATGCAATGAAACAGTAAACTTAACTGGGAATTTAATAATTATAAATAACTAGAAATACAAAAACACAATAGAACAAATAGTTAAGAAAAAATATCAAATATACACAACATGCTGTCCATGCTATCTATAACTTATATATATATATATATATATATATATATATATATATATATATATATATATATATATATATAAAAAAAAAAAAAACGGCCGATAATTTTTTTTTTTTTACCGATACCGATATATCAATAATCGCCAATATCGGCCGATAATATCGGCGGGCCGATAATATCGGTCGGGCTCTACTTGGAGTTGGGAGGAGCCGGGAAAGGGTACAGGGGGAGTAGGGGAGTTACGATCTTGAAATCCCATAGTCTTTGGTTCATAGAGACGTCAGGTTGTACCAATTTAGTGCAGTTTTGAGGGCAAAAAAAAGCAGTGTTGAACCCATAGAGGGCACTTGTGCAGCTGAAAATGATACAAATGGTACAATGGTAACAGTTTGGTCTCAAATGTGGAAATTCTAACCAGAATTCTTCACACACCACCCCCAAAGTCATATTGGTTAAAAGCTGAAAAAAAGTGTTTTGGGGGTAAGTTACACTTTAATGGATTTAATTCATTGGCCATAATCTCGAGATTGATAATTCACAGATGATTCCGTGTGTCAACCACGCCCAAATGCAAACGTGGAGCCGTGCAGCGTCAGGTCAGGCAATAAAGACAGCGGATTGAGCTGTGCCATGTGAATAATTGCATGCAGCCCTATTCAATGTGCACCACCGCGGCCATAAAATATCAGCATATTCTTATTTGTCGTATTAAGCATGTATTAGTCTGATTGACTTTATGGATCACAGAAGCAGCCAGGTGGTCTCAAAAAAGCACTCACAACACATTGGAAACATGGCAAGCAAGTGCTTTCGTTCTCAGATGTAGGCTACAGGTAACGCAATGGCTTACCTTTCCTTCCATCAGTTTATAGTAAAGCAAATAGCCCCATGTTGTGAAGTAATTAGGCCTATTGTCCATTCTGAAAGTGAGTTGGACGTCTGCTGTCTGCCACATGTCAACCAGCTGCAATCTGCTTTCAATAATGTTCAATAACGTCGTTGTGATTAGACCCGCTTGTTAATAGACCCGCTTGGTTTCAGAAAATACTTTTTAAGGTTTGACACATTTAATACCTTTGAGTGGTTCGCTTGTTTTGTTATTGTGGAATATTATGAACCAGGTACCTAATGTCATGAGATAATTGATTATATGATTACCAAATAAATACTAGGTAATGTCTCTTAGTATAGGAGCCAGCTACAGGCATAGGGCCCGTATCTAAAGCAGCAAGGCCTAAATAGTGCAGATTTGATTTATAAGTATCCTTATTTTCTTCATTTTGTCTACTTTTTGCAAGTTATATTTTTCTTTCCTTTTCTCTTCAATTTGCCAATTTCTTTGTCTGTAATGTATATTCGAGGAAAAATTGCTCCTGGTATCGGAATGATATCGAATAGGAAATGACTGCACAACGCCATCCACAGGCGTTATGCCAAAACTGCGAATTGGATGCCAATTTTAGTGTTGTCCTTTACTCGGTGTTGTTCACAAATATATACAACGTTTCACAAGTCTGGGAAAGGGTTACAAGCTTTAGGCTCTCACTGACAATTTAGCCAAGGTTGGACCAGTGAGTAGTTGTTTGTTTGTATCTAACAAACCGGCATCCGGTTTACGTCGTTTTTTTTTTCCAGTGGCAGCAAGGGATAGATAGGAAATATATATATATTTTTTTTTTCCTTAAAATTATAGCAGCGATGGATACTTTTTTCATAACATAGCCTACATGTACTCTACCACTGCTCTACACACGTTTTTATATGAACAAAATATTCAAGTCAATATGAATGCTTCAATGTTATTAAAACGTGCTGATTTTAAATGTGTTATTTTTTCTACTCCTGCTTCTACTTCTGCTCTGTCCATTTTGCCGGCTGCTGATATATACAAGGGCACTGTTTAACTTCCTGAAGCACGTTTTCAAATGATTTTAACCCAAATCTCACAATTTTGGTTGGCACGCTAGTGCTGCATGGGCAGAGAAGCGACACATATGGCTCATTTCCACCACATATAACAGCACAGTACAGCTCTACTCGACCTGGTCTTACTCGTCTCTACTTGATATAGACTCTGTTTCCATAGCAAGTTTACTCACCTCCGCCCACACCTGGTCGTCATAGCGACCGCATATCTGCCCTCCGCCCATAGCCCAAGTAGGCTATAACTTATAACGTTGAGATTAAATCCATACACGGAACTGGAATACTGGTGCCTCATCGCGGAACCGCCCGGGCCACCCGGGCCGCGGCCTGGGTACTTTTCAGTTCCCCCCCCCAAATTTTTTTTTTTTTTTTTTTTTTTTTTTTTTTTAACACATTGAGTGCCAGCCGTTTTTTCAATCCTGTAGGTAAGTTGTGCCAGTTTTTTTTTTGAGGATTCTGGCTCATTTTACAAGAGCCGAGGATTCTTTTCTGTTAAGACTTCGTGAACACCAATCATCTAAAAATAACTAATAGAATGTGTGCTTTCTCTGTCTAAAAGAGTTAGTTTGCAGAGTTAGTAGTTATGTAGATATTAGCCGTTGAGTACAGCATGGTTTTAGCGTCTGAGACAGGAAGCTGAGATAATCGCAGTTTTGTGAAATTCAATCAAACAGCCAGAACAGTCACCTGCCTGTGATTATGGGTGCCCTTGGGCAAGTCTGTATACTGTATTGTGTGTGTGTGTGTGTGTGTGTGTGTGTGTGTGTGTGTGTGTGTGTGTGTGTGTGTGTGTGTGTGTGTTCGCGCGTTGCTCCGCGGCTCTGAGAGGAAGAGATCTCTGTCCGTTCTTTGCCCCCACAGCGTGTCTGTCTCCCACTCTGTGTGCTCTCTCTCTCTCTCTCTCTCTCTCTCTCTCTCTCTCTCTCTCTCTCTCTCTCTCTCTCTCCTCTCTCTCTCTCTCTCTCTCTCCTCTCTCTCTCTCTCGGGACTAGAGAGAGAGAGAGAGAGAGAGAGAGAGTGTGTGTGTGTCTCCAAACTCCTCCCTCCGTCTGTGCTGCGGAGGGGGTGGAGGCTCCGCGGCCGCTCTCGGCAGTCTGGACTGTAAAAAAACTGGCTCGTTCGTGTCAGCTGAGAGCTTTGAAGAAGCGTTTGCGATTCTGGTCTTATTTATGCGCAAAGGTACTCGAGTGTGTGTGTGTGCGCGCGTGTGTGTGTGTGTGTGTGTGTGTGTGTGTGTGTGTGTGTGTGTGTGTGTGTGTGTGTGAAATCGAAAGAGTTTTCGCCCAGCTATTTCCTTGTAATTAGACTGGCTTTCTGCAGCGGACCCGCCGTGGCTGTGGCTTTCTCTCTGTCTTGGGAGAGAACTGTCGCCACTTAGTGGTCGGTAAAATAGATTATACACATTCTCTTCCTCCAATATTGATATAGAAGACGTAAAAGGGGTTGATTGATGTCCCACCGTCAAAAAAAAAAAATGTTTATGTAAGACGAGATAGCTCGTCTATGGCACTCAACGTGTTAAGATTTTTTTTTTTTTTTTTTTTACAATTAAACCTCATTTACTTATTACACTCGACTGGTTGTTTTTCAGATGTGATGTGAATCTAAAGTGAACTAAACAAGTCAGATCCACTATAAATGTTTTTCAGTAGATGCTGTGATGTAGCCACAAGAAAGGTGCAATATTAATGTTTTTCAGGAGATGGCGATGTTGCTAGCTATAGGTTCTAAACAAGAAATGTGGTTCAAATGTTTACAGTAGTTTTCCTTTCTTGCTGCACTACAATGTTACAATGCTGTGAGACAGGCCCGGCGTTGGAGGGGGGCCTGACCGGGCCGGGCCCCCGCATTCCCTAAACTGGCCCCCCCATTCATTTTTTTATTATTTTTTTGTGTGTGCTAAAAACGTTTTTCCGTTTTTCTGTTTTAAAGTTTAAAACGGAATCTGGCTGTCATTAGGCATTGATTAACTGAATGCTATTGCTAACTGTTACTTTGAACCTCCATTTGCAATGATTCTGGCTGGATATTAATTAACTATTGTAAATTTGTCACAATGAATGCAATTTGTGCACAATGTGTAAATACATTTAATATTAATTGTTTAGGCCTATAAAGTCACAACACCTACTTAATAATAGTTCCAGCGCGGCTGCAAAAATATGGTGGCGCATTGTGTCAAGTGTACTGGCTCGGGGAACGGTCCGGCCCCCGGTCCCTTAGGTTTCTGACAATGTGGCCCCCTGAACAATTTAGTTGAATAGCCCTGCTGTAAAACCCAGTCGCCCTCATATTCTGGTTTATTTCAAGAAAAACATTTTGGCTAGTTGAAATTAATTGGCTCGTAACTTTAAAATCTAGCAGCCATATTGGCTGGTGATAAAAAAAATGTTGAATCTCAAACCCTGCAGTGAGAGCAGGTGGTGACATAGGAGTGAGTGAGAAAACGAGCAAATATATGATTGTTAAGACTGAATACTGACATCACAACAGTCTAATCCTAATGTTAATTTAAAATGAGATATTCCTATATGAATCTGGCTTCAAACGACCAAAATCTTTATATGATGATAATAATAATAATCAATGATGGTGGTTCACAGACGTGTGTGTGTGTGTGGGGGGGGGGCACGCCCCCCCGACGGGGGGACACGCCCCCCCGACATGCCCCCCGGCCCCCCCAAGTTCAGATGCGTTCCGCTATCCCTGCTCTAAATGACCTACACTACAGTGTACATGGGCAAATGTGACAATCGGCCAGGAGAATGGATATCACTTTGTTGTTACTCAAACGCACATGCATGCGCTGCACGGGGGACGGGAGTCACGCTACGGGGAGAAATGAAGCCACTTCCCCGGTTCCAACTCACCAGGCAAGACCGCGGCTTCGCTAAACCCCCGCCTCCGGCCTAGTGGCGCTGACGTTACACACAACTCAAAGGGCTTCCCGAGGAGCAGACTTTTTCTCTCTCAAAACAATTGAAAACCACCGTCATGTTAAAGCTGAGCAAGGAGATCGATTTTATTTCACCAGAGCCGAAGGCAGCAACACAAAACACTGATGGAAATAACAGAAGAGAGGGTAAGCCCCACTAAACTGCTATCCAGTATTGACAGTAGATACAGTAAACACGATTCTGCCTGACCTGCAGTGTTTTCACATCATGGTATGGTACTGGGTTCACAGCGCTGGAACCTCAACAAAAGGCACATGGCCGTCATGCTCGCTGCCATTTTCGTTTTAAAGTATCCGTAGCGAAAAGCACCTTCACGCAGTGGCAAACCCCGCCCCTTAGCGCCACCATCAAATCAACAAGCTCATAAAATAAATGTGGGTCGCACGTAAATTGACAGGGTCGGTCGGAAACCGAAACCGAACAAAAAAAAAATGTAGGCCTTACCTGATTAAATAAAGGTTATAATATATCGGTATCGGAAATAATATCGGTATCAGCAGATATCAAAATTCAGGTATCGGAATCGGATCGGAACTGAAAAAATGGGGATCGGGGGATACCTAGAATGAACTCTGCAAGCTTCACGCTGTCAGATCCTACAGTCAGTCTACAGTAGGCCTAGCCTCTTGCTCTTGCTGGCAAGTTTATCTGTTACCTGGCCTGTTGGTCCTGTTTGCCCTTCAGGGTAATAAACTCTGTTGGTCTACTTCAGCTTGTAGCCTGTCTGTGCGTGGGACGGGTCCACTGGCCTGCCAGTTATTTTGCATGGGTAATGGTTTTCATCAAAAGAACAATCCCCAAGGAGTATTTGTGCCAATGTTGGTCCTTTTTTCCAGATGTGAATGATTTGACATTAAAACTCCTCCACTAATTTAAGGACACAGCAGATTTCATATGGGCCAGCTCACCTATGCACATCTCATCATCCGTCTCTGCATCTCCAATGCACTGGAACTTAAACTCGTTCAGAGACTCGGCAAACTTCCTCTTAGCCGTGGAGAGATCTGAGAGAGAGAGGAGGGGGGGGGGGGGAAACAGAGAGAGAGAGGGGGGAGGAAAACAGGCGGTCAGTTTTCTTATCTTGTATTTTGTCATGGAAGACATTTCAAGGATATGGGAACAAGCTTTGATAAAAAAATATATTTCACTTTGCGAGAAGACTTTCATTTTTGTGTGCAAATTCCACAAAGTATCAACCAGCAAAAGCGGCTGCTCTGGGGATGCACACTCAGCATCACATTCCTGGCCTAAAAACTACATGTAACAAATCCAAGTCATAAAAATATCATCCTGTTTCTTGGGACACATTTTTCTATATGCAGTGAGTGAGAATGCGAGCTGGTGGGAACAGCACCAATTCAGATGCTGACAATGGATCAAACGTGTAGGGAGTTAGTGTGCTGAAAAGTATAAAAAAAAAAAAAAAAAAAAAGTTCCACGCAATTTAAACCACGTTAGCCGAGCTAGCCAGGTTCAGCCTGGGACAGAGTTTCAAATGCTACATGAGGCGGTGCGAGCTGCTGGCAGACAGGCTGGCAGCCTGGCAGGGAGGTTAGCTTACACTCTAGTACCTACAACACGAGGCCAGCAGCCACACACACTGACCAGATCATTCACTTTGCAGGTACGCACGCACACGCACACTCGCACACACCCAAAAGGAATTCCATGTAAAAATGTTGGCCCCTCTTCCCGAGCCTGCCCCCTTCCTGACCACGCCTCCTCCCGCCCCCCACATCCCCATAGCCAATCCCCCTACCCACCGCTCGAATGCTGACTCTACGTTGACCTTCCTATCCATAGCTACGACCCCTTTCCCCCTAGCCTCACCCCCCTTCCTTGACACGAATCAGATCGGATCCGGTCCCAAATTGAATGGCTTCTTCCTTGGCCCAAGCTACACCCTTCCACCAAGTTTCATGAAAATCAGCCCATTAGTTTTCCGTAATCCTGCTAACAGACAGACCGACAGGCAGATGACACCAAAAACATAACCTCCTTGATTGCATGTTTCTTGACTCGATTCTAATAAAGCACATTACATTGAATTGAAGGAGACAGACAGACAGACAGACAGACATACATAGATTAATAATAGGAATAGCAGTGTGGTCAACCTACTTTTGTAGAAAGACAGGATGAGAAGAGAAGCTGTATAAGCAGGCGTGTGTTTGAGTGGCATGTTGTAAACTAGGGACCCTGTCTCCAAATCACACGCAGAGAAAGAGACACAGAGAGAGAGACAGAGAGAGACAGATGAGCACAGAAGGAGAGCTAGAGAATATGGGGGGGGGGTCCTGGGTTCGATTCCCACCTGGGACGCTGGAGTTGTGACCCCCCCATATCTTCAGTGCCTACTGCCCAGGTGGGCTATCTCGTCGAAAGGGCCTTTCTGTGTGGAGTTTGCATGTTCTCCCCGTGCCCCCCAGGGGGTTCCTCCATACATAACCCCCCACTAAAAACATGCAGAAGATCGTCATCCGACCAGTGACGACAACATCTGAAGTTGGTCCAATGATGGTCCAATGAAGGTCCCCGGGCGCTGGAAATAAACAGCGACCACTGCTCCTGGCCTGCCCCCCGGAGGAAAGGACAAGCCTGGATGGGTCAAATGCAGAGGACATATTTCACCGGCCACCGTCAGCATGAGTGTGTGTTGTGGCCGCATGCATGTGTTGTAGTGTGTTCATACATGTGTTGTAGTGTGTTCATGCATGTGTTGTAGTGTGTTCATACATGTGTTGTAGTGTGTTCATACATGTGTTGTAGTGTGTTCGTGTGACAATAAAGACGGGCTGCCGTCTGAAATCGTGTTTAATGGAGAAGAAGACGGAGATACAGATGGAGTCAGGCAGAGCACACTGAGGGCAGATAGAGAGACAAGACAGACGGCAAGTCCTTGGCAGTGTTCTTTTAAATACCACAGGTCCTCCATGCACATTAGAGCAGGGCTACCCGGCCCCTCGGACTCGGAACCCGAACCCGGCCCGACTTACGGGCCGGGTTCGGACAGAAACATTGAAGTCGCGTTCGGGCTCGGGCCGGGCTCGGTCACGTAATCAGTCACTTGTTTTTGCCTTCAAATATATCTATCATCAGCTCCTGAGCTAATTTACTACGTTAATGAAAGCACCTGAAGGCATCGAATGAAACACGCCCAGACATGCACTCTGCTGCTCTGCCCGGAGTCAGCTGCGTGTCGGCTCAGCGCTGGTGTCGCGGACACCGTGCAGTACTTCTTTCAGCGATGTGGGACTGTGTGGGCAGTGCACGGCACGCACAAATTAGGCTGTTTGGTGCTTTGCTTTGTACATTACGTATTAATCATTGACTGCTTTGAATTACGAGGACTGATTTTGGTTTGGGATTATATAGGGCTGTTTATAGGCTGGACAGACTCATTGAATTATGCGCTCGCTGCGCTCCGAGGGGAAAAAAAAAATCAGGGAGGGGGTTCGGGCCGGGCTCGGACAGATTATCAATTGACACCTGTCGGGCCGGGCCGGGCTCGGCTAATAATGTGACGGGCTCGGTCGGGTTCGGTAAGGAAAATTCAGCCCGAGCCCAGCTCTAATGCACATCTGTGTGTGTGTGTGTGTGTGTGTGTGTGTGTGTGTGTGTGTGTGTGTGTGTGTGTGTGTGTGTGTGTGTGTGTGTGTGTCTGTGCGTGCGTGCGTGATCCGCTGCTGCTTGCCAGTCAGAGAAATGAAACACAGGCCTAGCATCCCTGCATCTGCTGCCAGAAACACATGCTGGCACACACATGCACACACGCGCACGCCACTTTCTCTCTATGGGCTGAGTCAGAGATGATGACAGTGAGCAGTGAGTCATGGTGGCTCTGTAGCGTCAAAACAACCAAAGTATGACCAAACTGAGACCGCACGCCGACCTTGCAGGATAAACCGTGGCTTTGCAGTGCCCCACCGGGGAAAAACCATCAGATACAATGCTTTGCTTCCAGTAGTCACCTAATGGCCTGCGTTGCTGACAGTCACGGTTTGTAATGGTCCTGACGTTATGACACATCAGAAGAAAATGAAAAACTAAAGCAAAGTAGGATGGTCAAGTATTTTTAGTTGGAGCAGGGCCTCCATATCATTTGTCGCCAACTAAAAATGTGCTGTGCTGAAAATGGCCAATGGACCTGGAACATCAAGATTAAATATTAAAGAATTGGATTAAAAATGGAAATTTGGCTTTGACCATTTGAGTTCAATGAATACAAAAGATGCACTTTTTATAACTTTTTGCGTTTTTGTAATGATTTTATAATCCCAGTAGCAGATGCTTGACTGTATGTTCATTGAATAATACTTGGATTGGTACCCATGTCGGCCCACACACACACACACACACGCACACGCACACGCACACGCACACGCAAAGCCTGTGGGAGAGGTCTGACTTTTCCATAGTCCATCCATCAGGCAGCAGAGCTGTCGTGTCTGACAACAGAGCAGTGCACCACCTCACCTCACCTCACCTCATCTCTCTCTCTCTCTCTCTCTCTCTCCCTCTCTCTCCATATCATCTGTGGGGATTTTCCACTGCTCTCGCTCACGTCAAGAAATGATCAGTCTCTTACTCTCAATCATCTCTGACCATCTCTATTTCTGCCTCTAACGCGTTATTTTAATTCTGTTATTTACCTTGTATCCACTGTATGGTACCATGAGAAGGCCAGGTCACGTGTGCCCATATGAAATGACCATGGAACCATCTCAAATCTAAAATATTAACATAAATGTGCTTTTTCTATAGACCGTTTCCACTTGACAACATTTAACAGTGTAAATTGGCCCTATGCTTACTTCCTGTTGCAGTGTTTGCTAATACAACAGCTGACAGGAAATAAACGTGATGTGCCAAAAAGTGAGCAGTTTACAATGTATCCTGAGCTCAACAGTCACTTGACACCTCGGGTGCCTGCCAAATAGTGGTCGTGGTAACATTGAACGCTGGACAGGGAGGTTGTTCACTCACCAATAATCCAGCCAGGTAACTACGTCCATTCATGAATTTAAACCAGGTAACTACGTCCATTCATGAATTTAAACGAAGGCTTTGGCGATTTTCCACCCGCTTTGTATTAGGAGCTTCTTGATAAGCATCGTGATCTGACCTTCCGTTTCCCAGAAAATGTAAACTTTTCTCTGATTGGATAGTTTGAGGTTGCAGCCAAATTTGATCCAATCAGAGAAAAGTTTACATTTTCTGGGAAACGGAAGGTTGGATCGCGATGACTATAAGGGACTACATGTATCCTTTCACCCCAAATCCAACGCCGCCAATCCGTGAGGCTCAACGAGTTACGGTTGAGATACGAGATACGTCAGCGGAGGACAGCGGGTTCCAAGTCACTGACCAAACACTGTATTTCAGTGATTGCTGTCAGAACAGAGCCATTTAACACTTATTTTAACACAAAAACATCGCTGAATGCAGCTTTAACAATATCAGCAACATGCCCACTCACTCGCTCTGGACATTATGCTGTAGTATTGAAACATGCGCTGGGAGCAACACTAACATAGTACTCGGGGCTTGGGTGGTTAAGATATGTTTGCGCGGGGGCGCGTTCACAACGGACAATGGTGTTCATACATCCAGCCCATCCGAGTGAAGGTGTGGATATGTTCAGCAGTTCTCTGCATGTCTGAAGGGCTTGAATGTATCATGCCTCTGGCTCTCTCCTCTCCTCTCTCCACACCTCCCTGCTCTCTCCTCTCCTCTCTCCACACCTCTCTGCTCTCTCCTCTCCTCTCTCCACACCTCCCTGCTCTCTCCTCTCCTCTCTCCACACCTCCCTGCTCTCTCCTCTCCTCTCTCCACACCTCCCTGCTCTCTCCTCTCTCCACACCTCCCTGCTCTCTCCTCTCCTCTCTCCACACCTCCCTGCTCTCTCCTCTCCTCTCTCCACACCTCCCTGCTCTCTCCTCTCCTCTCTCCACACCTCCCTGCTCTCTCCTCTCCTCTCTCCACACCTCCCTGCTCTTGACAGCTCCTCTCAGCACCGTGCACTGTGGGACTTCCTCCCTCCTCCCGGACTCCACTCTCACTCTATGCAGTCCTTCAAAAAACAGTCCACACAACTGCAGAATAATCTCATCTCAGACGAAGGAATGGGAATGAGAACTGAAGGGGCTGTTGGAAAAAGCCACCTTCAGACACACTCTTACATACGTTTCATCTATCTGTGATTTTCAATATAATCCAGAAGTTATTATGTGATTAAGCACTGCATTGTTTTGGTGCAAGGTCTTTCCCTCAATCTGCATCATCCAGTGTACTCAGGAACGAACAGCAAAACCTCCTGAAGTCAGTTGATGTTTTAGATAGCCGTCCAACACCACTGCACTGGAAATATCTTGACATGACGTTGGCAGCGAGGAGCGAGGAATAAGAAAAAATACACCACCAAACAGTAACACTGGCCCAGAAATGCAAGGTACTACATGGCCAATAGCTGCTGAGTGTAGTATTCCTTTCCGTCCTGGTTTGTTACCTCCATGTTTCCGGTAGGGATGGGCATCGAATTTCGAATTTTCGAATAATCGTTGTTATTATCAAGGTCGACTTTTATTATTGAAATTCGAAATTCGAAAAAAAAAAAAAAAAAAAAAAAAAAAAAAAATTTTTTTTTTTTTGAGTGAAATGTTGCATTGTCTCCCCCGATTCTAAGTATAGTCAAATCGCTTGGTTTGAGCAAGTAAAACAATTTTTATAAGCATTTTAAGCAAGGTTTATGGAAAAATGAATGGCGGATGAAATCCCATGAAGAGGGAGAGGGGGTGACTTTGGCACCCCTTTGGCACTCAGACCTGAGCCTACTAAATATTTAATGAACCACTCATGATTGTCAAAACTGTTTTTTATTTTCGAAAATGTCAATGTCATGTAACATGTTCTTTACTTCAGTGGTGCAATGCTTGTTTGAGCTAAAAATCCACAGCAGAAGCTTTTTATATTAATTAATAAAGCCGTAGACTTAGAATCAGGGGAGACAATGCAACATTTCACTCACAAAAAAAAAAAAATACATAAAAAAAAAAAAAAAAAATCATTTTTTTTTTTTTTTTACATTTTTTTTTTTTTTTTCGAATTTCGAATTAAATTCGAATTTGAATTCGAATTTGGCCAGCGAATTTCGAATAGTGTTTTTGCTAGAAATGCCCATCCCTAGTTTCCGGTACCGTTTGTTTGTTAGCAAGATCACGGAAAAACTACTGATCCGATTTTCATGAACTTTGTGGAAGGGTGTAGCATGGTTCAAGGAAAACCCATGAAATTTCGGAGCAGATCCGATCTGATTCATGAAATTTTGCATATCGTCGCTGTCGCGCCAGGACCTCGAATATCAATTTTTTCAGATTTTTATTTTTTGTCATGAATCACCCCTCCCCGTGCTACTGTTTGTAATCTGTGTCAGATCATAAAACTGCCAACAAGAATAAGGGTTAATAGTGATGGTTCGATCTTCTATTCACCAATGCCCCTGATAAATGTTCAAAACCGGTGTCTGTACCAGTTGGTTTCAGTGACCACAATATAATTGCTTTAGTCATTAAAACAAAGGTCCCCAAAACTGGACCTAAGGTAATCTTCAAAAGAATTTATAAAACATTCTCAGAAAAGGATTTTGTGGAGGACATTCTGTGATGAATTGCCCTAATACAGAGGCTGCATTGTCCACTTTCATGAAGTTATTCTCAGAAATATGTGATAAACACGCTCCAATCAAGACTTTTTCTGTTAGATCTTTGAGGGCCTCCTGGATTGACAATGAATTGTAAAGCTGTATGAAAGAAAGAGATTTACTGAAAAAGTCGTCCATTACATCTGGTAACCCAGTGGAATGGCAGGCGTACCGCGCACTAAGGAACAAGATCACTAAAATGAATAGACAGAAGAAAAAACAATACTATCAATCCAAATTTGAAGAATGACAGCAAAAAATTATGGAAAATACTTAAAGAATATTACAAGAATGTTACATATAGGGATAAAATAAATAAAATTCCTGCATTTATTGAACTTGATGGTGCATATATAACAAAACCTCTGGAAATTGCAAATTATTTCAACAATTATTTCACTGATAAAGTAAGTAAGATAAGAAGTCAAATGATGCCTGGGTGTGGTAATCTCTCTGATTCTCTTATTAAAAAAGAGATTATGCGCAATAAGGACTGCAGCTTTCAATTCAGAATGAGCAACGAAGGGGATCTTGAAAAACTTATTTTAGCAATTAAATGTGATAAACCATGTGGTATAGATAACTTGGATGGCAGACTGCTACAGCTATCAGCAAGAATTCTGGTGAAGCCAATTTTTCATATTTTCAGGTTATGTTTTGATGAAGGTGTTTATCCTCAGTTATGGAAGACTGCAAAGGTGACTCCACTGCCCAAAAACAGTGGGGAGCCGTTCTCAGGACCAAACAGCATTTTGCCTGTGTTGAGCAAAATTCTGGAGGGAATTGTGCATAAGCAGATTCAGCAATATTTTGAAGAAAACGGTATTAACTCTGATTACCAGCATGCCTATAAAGCAGGGTTTTCTAAATGTTCAGCTTTAACATCCCTTCCTGATGAGTGGCTAAAACAGATAGACAAGAAGTCAGTGGTGGGGGGTCATAGTCTTCCGTCCGACCTCTCAATAGTTCGACCACTCATGAGTTAGACTACCCAAAGATCCGCCCTATTATTTTAATCTCATAAATCCGACCTCCCAAAAATCCGACCGCAGTAAATTAGACAGTTGTGTGGGACTCCAGAGAGAGAGAGAGAGAGAGAGAGACGTCTCTCTCTCTCTCCACGCACAATTACGGCGTTTTCACAGTTCATACGGTTATTTCGGTGCCTCGTAAGACCAGACACAAAAATTATAGTTTGTTTTGTTTTCCAGAAATTCCAACTTGTTTGGTTCGGTTTCACACCAGCCAAAAAGCACCGACCAAAGTTGCTAACCCTAACCCTAACCCTAACCCTAACCGAGTCAGAGCGTACAGAGAAATGCACAGACTGCTTCTGTTGGAAGTGCTGTATATAGGCGGATTTACGCGAGGTCGAACTACTGGGTATGAAATCCGACAGTCGGAATAATGGCGTTAAAATGGTCGGATTAATGGAGGGTCGACATTATGAGACTACAATGATAAAACTCGCCGTAGACATCAATGGTCGGATTAGCGGGTGGTCGGAGTTATGTGTAGTCTGACCTATGGGGTGTCGTACTAACGCGTGGACCCCGTGGTGGGTGCTGTTCTGTTGGACTTCAGCGCAGCCTTTGATATCATTGATCATGAGCTATTATTAATGAAACTGTTGGCTTATGGATTTAAAGATTCAGCTATTACATTTTTGAAAAGTTATTTGTCTAACAGACAGCAATGTGTCATGTTTAATGGTACTCTTTCAGACAGTGTAATGCTTGAATGTGGCCTTCCACAAGGAAGCTGCTTGGGACCCCTCCTTTACTCCATCTTTGTTAATGATATGCCATTTATTTTAAGAATTGCACGTTTGGCCATTTACGCGGACGACACAACCATACATGTCTCAGCGGAGAACATTGAATTAGTGAATAAATTGCTTCAACAGGAGCTAATGCTAGTTAGGGGTCCAAGCACGAAGTGCTAGGATCCCTATTGTAATTATTGTGCTTGCAGATAGGCAAGCACAATCTTAGAATCTCTCATACTTAATATCCAAAAGTTTGGTTCGCCATTTCTCCTACAGTTTTCACACTACACAGACATGGAAGACATCAAAACGTGCGGCTCATTGAGGAATCGTGTGCATTTGGATTGCTAAGGGTTTCGTTCGCCGGTTTTCGCGATATAGGCGTTAACGTACGATTTTTTTTCCCATTCACTTGAATGGGGTTTCGAAATCGTTGGGATTAAATTAGCTCTAGCTCAGACACCGTATGACCTGCTATTACCAAACTTTGTAGGTAGGTTTACAGAGTCACCTTTTACTCTGTGCGGGAAAATTTTAGTATTTGACCAGATGGTGGCGCTATAACAGCCGTCCTTACGTTTTGGTCCATAACTTTTGAACCGTAAGGGCTACATTCAAAATTCTTTTTTCCCTGGATTCCTTGGGTCATTCCGCATCTGCTGATATAGGCCCCGCCCATTTCCGTCTAACTAGATTTCCCGCCATTTTGAATTTTGTCGAAAAGCGTTTTTTCGCTATTTCTCCTTCAAATTTTGCCCGATCTTCACCAAACCACATCACAGAGCGTGTGTGGACTGTCCCGCACAAAACTTATTTTGCGTTTTTTTTAAATTCCGCACCGTTGCGATATAATTGACCTCCAAAGTTCTGTGGGTGGGGCCTATTTCACAAAGATCGTCCGATGCTAACCAAACTTGGTACAGGTGTGGACGGATGTACTCTGAGCCTATAGGAGAAATATTTTGTCATTTCGCCTCTAGGGGGCGCTATAGCAGCATTCAGAAGCTGTCCCTTCTAAATTGTTTTATTTTGAAGGGCGGCAGGAAGTGCTGATTCATTGGAATTATGGCCAGCCTTCCTTCTTGTATTGACACTTGACACTTCTGAGCTGATTTCAGAAAAGAAAGTGTCATTTGGCCTGTAGGGGGCGGGGGTGGGTGGGGCCTACTTCACAAAAACCGCCATAACTCTGGACCACATTGTCCGATCCGAACCAAACTTGGTCCAGGTATGCACATATGTACTCTGAGCTGATAAAAATAAAATTGTGTCATTTCGCCTATAGGGGGCGCTATAGCAGCATTCAGTAGCTGTATCTCACAAACTGTAAGAGCGACTGTTCCCAAATTGGGTACATAGGTTCATAGAGTACTCTTCTAATCTGGCCTGAAAAATTATACCAATTGACCTCACGGTGGCGCTATAGCTGCCCTCTTTACGTTTTGGTTTGTAAGTTTGGAACCATAGCTTCTACGATCAAAATTCTTTCTCCCCTGGTTTCCTTGTCTCCTCCCGCTTGTACTCACAAAGGCCCGCCCATTTCCCGCCCACAACTACTTAGTACACCCTAGCAACGATCTACGAATGCCCTATACCGATGAGCCGAAAACACCATAGCATCCAGTTAATACACCCTTGCAACGGCCTAAACACGTCCTAGCTACACATTGCCGATTGGGGCTGTATTGATAGTGGATGGGAGGGCGGGGTCTAAGGCAGGGGCGGTGCAAGGGGGGCGGAGCATCACGGGGGAGCAAGCACAATCAAATTTGCTTCAGCAAATTTAGCCCGTTCTAGTTTACGTTTATTATTTTATTTCTCCGCTGAAACAGTATGCACATCAAAAACCGTAAGGGGTACAGTAGCCAGACCTTGCACATAGGTTGGAAATGTGCCCCACTACTCAGAGACAAAAAATGACCCATATTGGCCAGATGGTGGCGCTATAACAGCCGACTGCACGTATTGGCCCATAACGTCTGAACCGTGAGCCCTAGAATCAAAATTCCACATCTACCTCATTCTCTGGAGCATTATGCATCTAAGCAACTAGGCCACGCCCATTTCAGTCTGCTAGATTTTCCGCCATCTTGCATTTTCTCAAAAACCTATTTTTGCGAACTCGTCCTAGGCCATTTGCCCGAATGAGCCCAAACTTTTTCTGGGTCATCTCTGGACTTCCCTGATCTAAAGTTGTACAAAGAATTTGGATACGTGAAATGATAAATGTCTAAACTTTTGACGACACATGCCCTGACACTAAACACACAAACACACACATATACACCTATACACACACACATATACTGTATATATATATATGTGCTTGCCACATCATAAAATGGTGCACTTCATATCCCAGATTGCCTCACTCCACACATAGGTGTCAGTACATACACACACACGCACGCACACACACACACGCACACACATATACACCTATACACACACACACACATTATACTGTATATACGGTATATATATATATATATATATATATGCTTGCCACATCATAAAATGGCTGCACTTCATATCCCAGATTGCCTCACTCCACACATAGGTGTCAGTACATACACACGCACGCACGCACGCACGCACACACACACACACATATACACCTATACACACACACACACACACACACACACACACACACACACACATGCACGCGCCCTCACCATGGCCGTAACTAGCTATGAGCTATTTCTTTTTCAATCGTTCCTATCAGGAATAAATAAATGTCCCTCTGTATGTTTTTTTTAATTATCGATGATGACTTTGTGTGTTGTGTACGGCTTGGGTTGTGTACCTGTGTTTGTAGGTGTCATTTTGATATGAATTTGGCTAAAACAGTTTGTGTTTGTTAGTTACAATTATGTTGACAGGAGAGCTGAGCAGGTGGTGACATGAAAGAGAATATACTGAATAATGACATCACAACAGTATAATCCTAATGTTGATTTAAAATGATATATTACTCTAAATATGGCTAAAAAAGGGGAAAAAAACCCTCAATCGAATCCGCCTCCCCTTGCTGGACCTCCCCTATTTCGGAACCCTGGTTACGGCCCTGGCCCTCACCTAGCACACCTGCACCTAATTCGGGACTGATCACCACACACCTGCACTTAAGAGGCTAATCAGCCTTAGCCTCTACACTCAGTGTGTGTCCTGGACTGCAGTAGAGAAGCGGGGTTGGTGTTTCAGTCCTTGGTTTATTTGAAGTGGGGTCCTATGCAGTACTTGCATGCGGTCAGTGTACTGGGTAAAGCACTCTGGACGCATCACACACTGAGATGGGAGAACTGCAGTCCAACAGGCACAGAGCTGTCTGCTGAGTGAAGTTGGCCATGAGCAAAAATGTAAAAAAAAAAAAAAAAAATCTGCTTACATTTCACGTAAACCAGGTTTTTTGTTTTCACAGCTTCTACCTACACACGATAGACATGGCTATAGCACCAGACGTTTCACCTTGCCTTTACCTAGAACCAATGCCCTTAGGAAAGCGGTAATGTACAGAGCTGTGGCACTTTGGAATTGTCTCCCCCCATATCTCCTGTGGTCTCTAATAAGTTCACTTTTAAAAATAAGCTAAGAGAAGCTGTCTTGAGTCGAGAACTCAGATTAGGTCCGACATAACCTTCCTTGATTAACAGACCTGCTATTTGAGTGACTAATTTTGTTTATGACCTCACGTTTTGGATTCATTTGATTAACTAATCTGCTGTTTGAGTATTATGTATACTGACCTGCTGTCAACTTCTCTTGTACAGCGACTAATTGTTATTTGTGGATGATTGTATGTTGATGTGGACCCCAGGAAGAGTAGTCTCCACTAAAGTGAAGACTAATGGGGATCATTTTAAACAATAAACAATAAATAAACAATAAACACACAGACTCCCGCCCCTCGTTCCCACCCTCGTTCCCCTGGTAATCCAATTCAAAACGCAAATCACTTTTTCGCACAAAACCATGACAAACGAATTCTCATTGTTACATCAATATGTGTTTGTTTCTGCAGTGTAGGTTAGTTGAAAATCAACGTGGCATTGGAGGGAAGTGTGTCCGCGTGCGAGCCATGCCTAATGGGCCTATCCAAGCGAGGATTTTCTGCACTGCGCCGGAGAATGCTGTCTGCGCTCAGGCATACGCCTGGCGTAGTGGGGTTGTTTGCGCTAAGACCAGCTATTTGCTGGCGTTAAAATTGAGAGCACCCACGGCCCCTTTTTCTAATACATTGCGCTGGAACGGCTATTTTGGAACGGGCAACGCCCAAACCTCTCTTTGCGCCCGGCACATACCGACCGTACCTGGTTGTGGTCTTGGCAACAATCCCTCTGCATCCAACTTCTACACAGGGAACTCCTTCGTACGCCAGTTGCGTTGTTCTGCCTGGGCTGCTATTTCCGCGTACTTCAGGCTTTTCCGCTCGTACGCCTCTTCGGTAGCAGCTTCCCATGGTACGGTTAGTTCCAGGATGTACAGGAGTTTCTTAGAAGTTGACCACAGGATGAGGTCTGGCCTGAGAGTAGTTGTTAATATCTCTGCTGGAAAGACAAGTTTGTGGTCAAGGTCAACCCGCATTTCCCAGTCACGGGCCGGGTCAAGGAGGGTCATGTTAGCTTTTGGCGATGTTTTGACCGGACGTTCGCCTGCTCTCAGAAAAGGAGTGGTGCTTTGGAGTCCATGCATCAGATGAGGGAGGGCATTGGTGGTGGTTCTCCTTCCTTCTAGACTCTAGATCGCTGCCGCAAGACCTGGTTGTGCCTCCAGGTGTAGCGGCCGTGGGACAGGCTGGTTTTGCACCCGGTAAGGATGTGCCTCAATGTTGCAGGTGTTTGGCAGAGCGCACATGTGGGATCTTCTCCTAGCCACTGGTGTAGGTTTTTGGGAGTTGGAAGAACATCGTAGGTGGCTCTGATGATGAAGCTGAGTCTGCTTCCTTCCATCTCCCATTTCTCCATGCCTGAGAGCAGATTTAGCTCCACAGCCTCTGATGGAGTCCATTTCCTCCCAGTTGCCAGGCTGGGGGCACCTGCTCGTATTGCTGCATCATGAGCAGTATGTACCTAAGCAGTACGGCTCTCAGTGACTTAGATTGTGTGTGTATGTCAGTTTATAAACAAAGTAACTATAACTAATAAACATTAGATGAATCACGTTGTCATGTTGCTCATTACTAATGCAATACAAGTTGGATTTAACCGTGTAGCATGCTGAGGCTGCCTCTTCATTTGCGTTTTAATTTACCAGTTCCTGGCATAATGAAAAATGACAGTTCAGACATTTTGCATGGAATCAAACCAGTTCCGGCTCGGACACCGGACTGGACGGGTAAAACCGTAAATCGACCCATGCGTCTATCATAGCAGACTGGACTATTGGCGCTGTTAATGTTCTTGTTCTAGTTAATGTTGTTTTTCAGCTCTGAAAAGTTATAAAGAGGCAAACATTCTGCTCGCCGCTACAAGTGGGCCTGTTGTGGAGAAAAACATCTGAAAACCACCATCTAATGCAATAAACCTGCAAACAATGCCAAATAAATTATACTTTATTCTTGTAAAGTGACAAAAAAAAACTTGATAATTCCTGAGTTCCCCAGAGAATGTATCAAATTCTCTGACTTGGAAAAATAAATTACATCATCCTTCCATCATCAATCCATGACAGGAACAGTGTGGCTGAATATCCCTGTGATGCTGAGAGGGATGGATACAGAGAGAGACAGACAGAGAAAGAGGAGAGGGAGAGAGAGACTGTGATGCTGAGAGGGATGGATACAGAGAGAGACAGACAGAGAAAGAGGAGAGGGAGAGAGAGACTGTGATGCTGAGAGGGATGGATACAGAGAGAGACAGACAGAGAAAGAGGAGAGGGAGAGAGAGACTGTGATGCTGAGAGGAATGGATACAGAGAGAGACAGACAGAGAAAGAGGAGAGGGAGAGAGAGACTGTGATGCTGAGAGGGATGGATACAGAGAGAGACAGACAGAGAAAGAGGAGAGGGAGAGAGAGACTGTGATGCTGAGAGGGATGGATACAGAGAGAGACAGACGGAGAAAGAGGAGAGGGAGAGAGAGACTGTGATGCTGAGAGGGATTGATACAGAGAGAGACAGACAGAGAAAGAGGAGAGGGAGAGAGAGACTGTGATGCTGAGAGGGATGGATACAGAGAGACAGACAGAGAAAGAGGAGAGGGAGAGAGAGACTGTGATGCTGAGAGGGATTGATACAGAGAGAGACAGACAGAGAAAGAGGAGAGGGAGAGAGAGACTGTGATGCTGAGAGGGATTGATACAGAGAGAGACAGACAGAGAAAGAGGAGAGGGAGAGAGAGACTGTGATGCTGAGAGGGATTGATACAGAGAGAGACAGACAGAGAAAGAGGAGAGGGAGAGAGAGACTGTGATGCTGAGAGGGATGGATATACAGAGAGACAGACAGAGAAAGGGGAGATGGAGAGAGAGACTGTGATGCTGAGAGGGATTGATACAGAGAGAGACCGAGAAAGAGGAGAGGGAGAGAGACTGATGCTGAGAGGAATGGATACAGAGACAGACAGAGAAGGAGGAGAGGGAGAGAGAGAGACTGATGCTGAGAGGAATGGATAGAGACAGACAGAAGTTGTGTTTCCATTACCCTCAGAAATGCGCAAAATCTAAATATCGCAATAGAAATTGGGTAATGGAAACACGTGAATTTCGAAAAACCTCCCAAATATCGCAAAAAGTTTTTTCGCTCTCATGAGGTGGTTTTTCAGACGTGTCGATATAGAAGTTTATCGCAAAAGTGTAATGGAAACACATTTTTCGCATTTGCACGTCATGTGACCCATATTATCCCTTGGAAAAGGAGCGGAAAATAAGTTTGGTAAGTAAGGTTCGATAGCCGTGTCAAAACCTCCGCAGCAAGTGGAAAACTTTGAAGCAACGCTACCTAGCAGAAAGACGAGTGTTATGCAAAAGCGTAGCCGGGCAAATTAGATAATGTTTAATGGCAGAAATCGGTCCATGGTGACAGCAGGCTGCCTGTGTGCGCGCATTTGGCACAGCGGCGAGATGAGAGGATGAAAAGCACACACTGGTGCGGTGGTGCTGTCTGAAGTGAATACAGTGACTGTGAGTAGGCTAATACATTGCACACGTTTCAGGTGCAATTATAGAACCAAATCAGCCTTTTCCCCCCTCCATCTCTAAATCGGACCAGTTGTAGGCTATTAGGCTACCTTTTTTCCTCTGCCTGTCGCGCTGACTGCATTCACGCAGCCAGCAACATTTTGCGACTCATTTTCTTTTGAATTGATAATCAGGCTCGTTTATATGCATTGTAACTTCATGTTGGGATTTGCATTGACCATTGGTTGGATTTGAGCATGCAGGGGACGGGATATGGGGCAGATCCCCGTGCGTAATCACTGTGGCAGCTGCTGCAACGGGGAATCACTCAAACGCAACTTCAATGGAAACGCCTACAAGTCGCAATTGTACATTGTCGAAGTTGTAGAAATATCGCAATTCTTTTGCGAAAAACTGTAATGGAAACACAGCTAGAGATAGAGGGGAGGGAGAGAGAGAGACTGTGATGCTGAGAGGAATGGATAGAGACAGACAGAGATAGAGGGGAGGGAGAGAAAGACTGTGATGCTGAGAGGGATGGATAGAGACAGACAGAGATAGAGGGGAGGGAGAGAGAGACTGTGATGCTGAGAGGGATGGATATACAGAGAGAGACAGAAAGAGAAAGAGGAGAGGGAGAGACTGTGATGCTGAGAGGGATTGATACAGAGACAGAAAGAGAAAGAGGAGAGGAGAGAGAGAGACAGTGATGCTGAGAGGGATGGATAGAGACAGACAGGAACGACCGGCGCACCTCCACCATCACTGAGGAGGAGGTGCGCCGGTCGTTCCTGCGTATCAACCCTCGCAAGGCGGCCGGCCCGGACGGCATCCCCGGGCGGGTCCTCAAGGCCTGCGCCCACCAGCTGGCAGGCGTATACACAGACATTTTCAACCAGTCTCTCTCCCTCCGACGAGTTCCCTCCTGCTTCAAAGCAGCGACAATCATCCCCATTCCCAAGCAGCAGAAAGCGACCAGCCTCAACGACTGGCGCCCAATAGCCCTCACACCAATAGCCAGCAAGTGCTTTGAAAAGCTGGTCATATCAAAGATCCGCCCCACACTCCCCCCGGACCACGACCCGCTACAATTCGCATACCGGCCCAACAGGAGCACAGCGGATGCAGTAGCACACGTGCTCCACACCGCCCTGTCCCACCTGGAGGGGAAGGACACCTACGTAAGAATGCTGTTCGTGGACTACAGCTCAGCATTCAACACCATAGTACCCTCCAGGCTGGTATGCAAGCTCAAGGACCTGGGACTTAACACAGCAATGTGCGACTGGATCCTGGATTTCCTGACAGACCGCCGCCAGGTGGTGAGGGTGGGCAACCTCACCTCCTCCCCACTGACCATCAGCATAGGAGCGCCCCAGGGGTGCGTCTCCAGCCCCTTCTGGTACGACCTCTACACCCACGACTGCGTGGCGACTCAAACCTCTAACACCATCGTGAAGTTTGCAGACGACACAGCAGTCGTGGGGCTGATCTCGGGGAGCGACGAGACGGCCTACAGAGAGGAGGTGGGGGCCCTGGAACAATGGTGCCAGGACAACCACCTCTCTCTGAACGTCTCCAAGACCAAGGAGATCATTGTAGACTACAGGAGGGGGGGGGGCGCACACCCCCCAATCACCATCAACGGCACAGTGGTGGAAAGGGTGGACAGCTTCAAGTACCTGGGAGTCAATATCCACCAGGACCTGACATGGGCCGGCCACACCGCCACTGTCGTCAAAAAGGCCCAACAGCGAATACACGGACTCAAGCGCCTGAAGAAATTTGGGCTAAGGAAAGAAATCCTCAGGGACTTCTACAGAGGCACCATTGAAAGCCTGCTGACTGGCGGCTTCACCACCTGGTACGGGAACTGTACCACCATGGACCGCAGGGCGCTACGGAGAGTGAGACGCGCGGCACAGCACGTAACAGAATGTGAGTTGCCAGATCTGCATGAACTGTATAAACAGCGGTGCCTCAGGAGGTCCCTGAAGATCATCAAAGACACAAACCATCCCCACAACAGCCTGTTCTCCCTGCTACCCTCAGGGAGAAGATACAGGGTTCCGAAAGCACGCACAAATCGCTTGAGGAACAGTTTCTTCCCGCAGGCCACGAGACTCCTTAACATACACAAATAGTGTAGTAGCCGCACTGTACCGTACTGTAGCTGCTACCATAACGTATGTCTAACGTTTAATTGTATGTTTAATAAGGAATATGCTATTTGCACCTGTATGTCAAATACGCCGAATTTAAAATGCCGAGTTTAATTGTATGTTTAATAAGGAATATGTTATTTGCACCTGTATGTCAAATACGCAGAATTTAAAATGTTTAAGCACGTCTAAAGTATGCACCCGACACGTGCACCTATGTGCAGTGAATATGCCACTGTCTCTGACTTGTCTTATCACTATACTGCCTTATGCTTGTTGTGTCTCTTGTGTTTTTGCACCCATATGCCCTGTTATATTTGTTATATTTGTACTATTTGCACTATGTTGTAAACGGAGTCCACAGCACAAGAATTTCACACGTGATACTTGTACCATGGAGTGACAATAAAAATCTTGAAATCTTGAAATCTTGAGACAGAGATAGAGGGGAGGGAGAGAGAGAGACTGTGATGCTGAGAGGAATGGATAGAGACAGACAGAGATAGAGGGGAGGGAGAGAGAGAGACTGTGATGCTGAGAGGAATGGATAGAGACAGACAGAGATAGAGGGGAGGGAGAGAGAGAGACTGTGATGCTGAGAGGAATGGATAGAGACAGACAGAGATAGAGGGGAGGGAGAGAGAGAGACTGTGATGCTGAGAGGAATGGATAGAGACAGACAGAGATAGAGGGGAGGGAGAGAGAGAGACTGTGATGCTGAGAGGGATGGATAGAGACAGACAGAGAAAGAGGAGAGGGAGAGAGAGACTGTGATGCTGAGAGGGATGGATACAAGTTCAAGTTCATTTATTGTCTTCTTTCACATAAATGTGTTGTAATGTGCAACAAGTGTCAACGTACAGAAAATCAGAAGATACAAAAAGATAAAAGACACAAGGGCACATACGGACTTAAACCTGCAGCAATGTAAAGTCCTAAAACCAAAGATAAAATGTAGAATATAGAAAATAGAAGATATGGACAGCAATAAATCCACCTGGAGTTTCAGGAGGGTGATGGCGTGAGGCACAAAATAGTTTTTGGTCCTGTTCAGCCGACACCGCGGGACTCGGCAGCTCAAAGTCCTGCTGGAGGGGGTGAGAGGGATCGTTTGCTATTTTTTTGGCCAAACGCACAGTTGTTGCATTCTAGCTGTCAAGGAAGCCCTGGTTGACAGGTCGACCGATGATCTTGGAGGCCGTTTTGATCAATCTGGCTACTTTATTTTTAGCTTGTACCGTTAGACTATTGTACCATACAGTGCCACAGTGGATGATACTCTGTATGGTAGAACAATAGAACAGCTGGAGTATTTCTGGGCTAAGCCCTCAATCTCCTCAAAAAGTCCATGCGCTGTTGCACTTTTGCACAGACATGATCCACCTGGATAGACCAGCCCAGGGTGTGGTCCACCCACACACCTAGGTATTTGTAGGATTCCACCTGCTTTATGGGAGTGCTGTGGATGTATACTGGTGTTCGGTTGGCAATTGACCTGGGGTCGAAGATTACCTCCTCTGTCTTTGACACATTTAGTACCAGTGCATTCTCATCGCACCACTGTACCAGATTGTCCACACTGTCCACATAAGATGGAATGTCATTGTCACTGTTCATCAACGCTAACAGGACATTGTCATCTGAGAACTTGATGATGTACTGGTCCTTTGTTGAGGTGGTGCAATAATTAGTGTATAGGATGAAGAAGACTGTGGAACTCACGCAGCCCTGTGGAGCTCCTATGTTGGTGATCACAGGGGAGGAAAGAGTGCTATTAACCCTCACCTGCTGGACTCTTCCAGTCAGAAAAGAATGATAAAAGTGAATGATATGTGGATTAATGTCCAGGTTTTTCATTTTCTCCAGTAGTATATGTGGTTTGATGGTGTTGAACGCAGAGGAACAGTCAATGAAGAGGGCTCTGGCAAAGGCCTTTGGGTCATCCAGATGTTTTATAATCAGATGGGAGAGTGTTGCTACCGCATCCTCTGTGCTCCGCTCTCTCCTGTACGCAAACTGATAGGAGTCAAGTTTGCTCTCCACAGGGGGCAGAAAATGCTAGACCACCAGTTTTTCCAAGGCCTTCATGAGCACTGAAGTAGCAGGCCTGTAATCGTTGTGCTCTTTGAGGCATGATTTTTTGGGAATTGGAATAATGTGAGAGGTCTTCCATGCTGTTGGCACCTCGGAATTCAGCGTTTGCTGGTAGATGGGCTGCCAGACCGGTCCCAGCTTCTCTGCACAGGTCTTCAGAAAGTGAGGCGTGACTTTATCAGGGCCACATGCCTTCCGTGGGTTTAGATGTTTAAACACCTCTGTCACCTGCTCAACAGTGATGTTAATTGTATCCGCATTTGATCTGGGAATAGTCTCCAACAGCCATGCAATCATGGGAATGTGTGTCTGTGTCAAACCTCTTATAAAAGAGAGAAGAGAAGATGAAGAGAGAAGAGAGAACGAGGGAGATGTTCTCTCCTCTCTGGTATTAACATGTTAAGACTGTGTTTTTAGGACATTGCTTCCCCAGTTTATCACTGTGTATAAAATCCAGAGAAAGAGTGAAAAACCATTCACATTAAGACCAACACACATGATAACCCCCCCCCCCCAACCCAAAAGAGAGCAAGAGAAAAAAAAGTCTGAAACCTGGCCATTGTCGAAGCATAGGTGAATAGCTGAGTCATGGTTGACGATATTTCAATTTATTTGAAGGAAAATAAACACACTCAAATCAGCTTATGTTTCAATTTATGTGGTTGTTTAAATAAACAGTCATACATTTAAGCACACCTCAACTGCAGCAGTTAAAAACATTCTGAAAACACATTTTAATAGATTTTTTTTTACCCGGTCAAATATCCTATAATCTCTAATACTGAATACTGCCAGAGGCTCTCCAGGCTAAGCAGCGATGTGGGCCGAATATTACACTTTATATGAGCATTATAAAATACAGCTTCGCCCAGAACCAGAACCTATTCCTCAGTAAAAGCAGCATCCAGAGGTGTAACAGTCATCGTGACTCATTGTGAAAAGAGGCTGTTTCATAGCCTTGAGCATGAAGCCATTAGGGGCTGCAGTAGACCTCTATCAAAGTAAAATGTCATATATTCTCAAGTGTGGTCAACCATGAAAAAATGCCAGTAGCGGGCAGCTGAGGGAATTATTCCCCCCGACGTCTCTTCCATTTTGTTGATTTTAGCAAATAACAGATTGGATTTTTTGTATTATAGGATGTAGGATTTAGTAGGCAGACAGGAAAAGTGGGGAGAGAGGGGATGACATGTGGCAAAGGACCGCGGGCCGGCCGCGCGAAGGACCGAGCCTTCGTGGTGCGCGTGCTACCAGGTGAGCCAGATTGGAGATTTTTGAGGCCCTTCATTTTCCCTAAATTGATTCCTCAACTTTCAATACTTTCCAAGACCCCACG